>NC_142928.1:21295446-21502946 GCF_046866305.1 Octopus bimaculoides
ACATACTGTACTGCTTGGCATTCACACCAGAAGCTCCAAAACAAACATTTCAGAGAGTTGGGTATCAATATGAGTCCCCAAAACATAGACCAAGAGTAATAAAAATCAAACATCCAGTCAACATCATGGTGTTTGGAGTGATCACTAGTGATGACGACATTATATCTCCATTCATCTTCCCACACAGCCTCAGTCAGACTCAACACAGAGGCCTACATCAAGTGTCTGGAGAGGGTAGTGCTGCCCTGGGTCAAGAGGGTAGCTGCTGGAAGACCCTATGTCTGACAACAGGACTCTGCACCATGCCACACAAGCAAGAGAACCTAGTCATGGCTGTCAGACAATTTCTGTGACCACATCACCCCTAACATCTGGCCACCTAACTCTCCAGACTGTAACCCCCTTGATTATTATGTGGGGTGCAGGTAAGTGAGAGACCAATAAAACTCCATGTAATGCCAGAGATGAACTGAGGGCAAGGATTATGGCAGCATTCACCAACTTAAACAAGGAGACTATCCAGAAGAGTTGCAAAAGATTCTGAAGTCATTTGGAGGCTGTGGTTGAAGCCAATGGCGATTTTATTGAATTATTTTACTCTTTAGTATTTCAAGACATTTTTATGTAATTTTGGTAAATATATCTGTTAAAATGAGATGTCAGTTTTATTTTCATTTTTGCGTAATTTAGACAACAATTCATTCACCGCACCCTCTGTGTGTGTGTGTGTGTGGGTGTGTGTGTGTCTGTCTGTCTGTATGTATCTGTGTGTGTGTGTGTGTGTGTACACGCAAATGTGAAGGTGCATAGCCTAGTGGTTAGCTCAAGGGTTCAGTTCCCATACAGAGCAGCACATTGTGTTCTTGAGCAAAACACTTCATTACACTTTCTTCCAGCCCCCCCCACTTTGATCAGCAGGGAATGTTAGCCTACTTGTCTAGATACCAGGGTGGTGTCATTGGAAGGCTAAAACAATGCAAAGTATATTGTGACCAGCAATGTGTAACAACATCTGATAGTCTGGTTAGTCATATGATCACATGATATGTTAATGTTCTGAGTTCTATTTTTCCTGTTTACATCACTAAACATCATTATCATCATCATCATTTAATGTCCATTGTCCATGCTTACATGAGTTGGACGGTTTGAGCAGGGCTGTTAAGCTGGAATGCTGCAGCAAACTTCAGTCTGATTTGACTGGATTCCCTAAATGCCAACCACTCTGAGAGTGTAATGAGTGCTAAAACGTTCCACTGGCACAGGTGCCATTTGCATGACACCAGTATCTGCCACCACTGTGTGCTCAGCTTGATGGGTCTTCTTCTCAAGCACTACATACTGCCAAAGGTCTCAGTCACTGCCTCCATGAGGCCCAACACTTGAAAGGAACTCAGCCACTTTGCCTCTGTGAGGCCCAACACTCAAAAAGTGCTCTTTACATGCCACCGGCACAGGTGCCAGTTATGTGACACCAGCATCAGCCATGACTACAATTTCACTTGGCTTGATGGGTCTTCTCAAGCACAGCATGTTGCCAAACGTCTCAGACACTAGTCATTGTCTCTGTGAGGTTCAAAGTTCAAAGATCGTGCTTCACCACTTCATCCCCATGTCTTCCTGGGTCTACTTCTACAACAGGTTCCCTCCACAGTTAGAGATCAGAACTTCTTTACACAGCTGTCTTCGTCTATACACATTAGACGACCATACCAGTGCAGTCGTCTCTCTTGCACACTACATCTGATGCCTCTTATGCCTAACTTTTCTATATGCACAACTGGTCCATTCACTTAATTTCCTCCTTCCTCAAGAGACCCCTATTACCTCTATAATGGTAGCACTTCCTTGATGCTATTTACCTTCTTACTACCCAAAACCATTTCACTCTTTGTCCACCCTTCATCCATTAATACTGTTCTCTCCACCCATACTTTCATTGACCACCTCCCACCATTGAACTACCAAATTATCTCTAATCTCCCACTAACATATGTCTCTCACCTTCCTCATGCACTATACCTGTCTCTCTCTTCTCCACCCAATCTTGCAACCTACCCAACATTATCCCTCTCTCATCCTTCTGTCTACTATTTTACCATTATTATTCTGCTCTGCACTATCAGTCATCTCCTACTCTCTCTCTCCACTCACTCCTGATCCCTCTACCTGACTCATTTCTACTCACCTTGTATCTTGGAAGTCCACCCTGACACCTCATCACCATAATGTTTCTTTATCACTTTCCAGCTCCAGTCAATCACTCGCACACTCTCTTCTAAAATGTGAAGAGTCATGTAGCTCCTCTATGGCAAAAATCATTTTTTACTCAGAGCTCCTACTTTCATACTTTTACCCCTCATCTAGCATAAAGTCACTCCCTCATAATATGTAGTCTTACTAATTGTATAGTAATCTTAGTAGTGCTGTTGGCACGAAAAAAGTACCTAGTACATGCTGTAAAGTGACTGACACTAGGAAAGGAATCTCGGCATAGAAACCTTGCCAAAGCAAACATTGGAGTACAATGCAGTTCTTCAGCCCATCAGATCCTGTAAGACTATCCAACCCATGCAAGCATGGAACATGGACATTGAATGATGATGAATTTATATACAGCATTTAATGAATACAGTGGTTATACATGAACTACTTCATGCTTCATGTTCAGATAGTTCAGTAATTGAACAGGCTTGTATAGCATAGCATTCAGGCAAAATGATATGGCTACTTGGTGAGAAAAAGATGAGAAAGTGTTGAATGTTTACATCTAAAATAAGTGGAAGAAGTCGAATGGGGGTAAAGGGTTAAGTGCATTTAAACTGCATGTCTAACTGGGTAGGTGTCTTCCAGTTCAATAACAGAAACTTATAAGGATGCATACATTTTATAAAAAAACCTAACCCTGGGTTTAAAAGGTCAGTATATTTCATCAAACTAATAAAGATGTGTGTTCTTTCATCTATACAGAGCCTGCACTTTTTTTGTAGGTAAAAAATTCCTAGCCTTGATAGATAAACATTTCCTTGATAGCCATAGAAAATCTTCAATAGACATTTTGTGAATGTTTCCTACAGCTGTCCATCTCATATTAAAAGAAGCATCTCATTTAATATGGCAAGACATACATGCTCAATAGTTATGAACACGAACAGAAGAGGGAGATGACTGGTTGAACTTAACATATTCCTTCAGATGAAAAATATCTAAAAAAAAAATTAGTAAATCATGCTATGTTAAAAAGGCAAAAAGAGATCTTAATATCTGTCTTACAGATAAAAACAAATATTTCATTTGTAGTAATCCATAATGTTAGAAACCATAACATCTTACACTTGGCCAAACAATACCTTCCAATCGTACACTAATCATCAAATTTCAGGAAAATAATTAAAGAATAACAAATTATCAACAGCTGAAGACAATCGCCAAATCTTAAAAGACTCTTAACAAAGGAGAAATTCACATCAGAATAAATAATGCAGGTAGGTGACAGAAGGTGGAGACCTTTGTTGTGGGACATGCAAAATAATTGAACAGGGCAAAAACCAAAAGATTCAAGAATGAGAAAGAACTGAAGATTAATGCAAATATGAATTGCATAACAAAAATTTTTTTTACTGTAACATGCCCCATTACCATGAGAACTATATCAACCAAACAGAATCAAAATTAATACATTGAGTTAGGATACATAAGCAACAAATCAAACATTCATCTCTTAGAAATGTTCCATGTAGTGAACATCTAGACATTTGTATGAATAGAAAATTCAAAATATTCCCTTTACTTTTCAAAATAAAAGAAAAAAATAATCAACTATGAAATGCAAATGAAGAATACTTTATAAAAATTCTAAAACTAAACACGAATCAGTCAACATTACTATTAAAAACAATTTCCTCTATACAGATTGCCCCATAGCTTGTTTGAAAAGCTGTAAACAGCAACCAGTGCTTACACATGTGAATGCTACTTTTCAAGAGTTGTTTCATTCTGTTACTTTTTATAATTTTTTATATAATTAATATTTTTTTGAATTTGAAAAACTCTTTCTTAAAATGTTGTGACTGTAGTAAGAATTTCCTGACACTTTTAAGTGTGTGTGTATGTGTGTGTGAGAGAAAGAGAGGGACTCCAATAAAAACTGTCTTAGGCACTAGCACATCATTTTACCTATTTTGGCATATACTGACTCACCTCATAACTAGGTCCACCTACTCAGCCCAACCCCATTATCATTACCATCATGTCCCTCTTCTCCTTCACACTAATCTCTTACATTATTCTTTCTCTTCCTTTCTCCTCTATCTTCATTAATCCCATTCCCAGCACTATTCCTTCTATTATTCTCTACACTACCATCTGCTCACAATAAATCTGTCCCATTCACCATGGGAGCTCTTTCACTTTGTAAGCTACAAGGAAACTTCAACAGTGCTGGTTCCACAAAAAGTACACAGTACACTCTGTAAATGGCTGGTAATTAATTTGAGCAGTGACAACAGCGCTAAAGAGGCTTTTTTAGTATTGCTGACAGTAAGGCAATATGTATGAAAACATCCTCCCAGTATACTCTATAAAGTTGTCAGTGTTAGGTAAGACATAGTATATCCAGCCATATAAACCATGCCAAAATTGAGAGATCAGAACAAAATCTGGTCTTGCAACCTTTTGAATTTTGCTAAACCAGCTGACCCATGGCAGAACCCCACTTAGTTTTGTGAGCTTCATGGTGACCTTGCTTGTGCTAGTATCACAAAAAAAGCACTCAATGCACAGTTAAATGGTTGGCATAAAGAGGAGCATCCAGACATAGAAATAATGTAAAAGCAGACACTAGAGCATAATAAAGTCCACGGACTCATTGGATTTTGTCAAACCCTTCTAGTTGGGACTGTACAGTTTGACAGAATGAATCTTTTAATGTCCACTTATCATGCTGGCATGGAAGCATTAAAGGATTACACACATACTGCCCCACAGCACATCAGCAAATAGACTTTGCACTATTTGCATATAAGTCATAGACCAACGATGCACTTTGTTTTCGAGATGATCCAAGTACACGGTAATGATAAACCACAATACCGATATCTGTCATTCTCACTGATTTCAAGGTGAGTTGTCTCACCTGGTCTGTGACATTCAGGTGTTCTTTAACACTTGGCATTGTTTGAGGAACTTTCCCTGGATGCTAACCCACAGCAAATTTGGCATATAAACAAAACACACTGTGTATGTGCAACAGATAATATATATATATATATATATACACACATTACCAGCACACTAGACTGAACAACATGCAGACAGGATACACTGGCCCAGGAGGAATTGCAATCCCTGAATCAAAATCAGTGAGTGACCTGGGCATTGACATGAGTAATGATGCATCCTTCCAAGTTTATATTACCAATAATAAAATGCAGACAGCTAGCTGGATGGATCCTCTTAACTTTCAACACAAGAGTAAAGGAAACAATGATGGTCCTTTGGAGGGCATATGTCCTCAGCTGCTTGGACTACTGCTCCCAACTATGGTCACCACACAATATAAAATTAATAGCAGAACTCGAAGCAAGCCAATGAAGCTACAAAAAGGAAATTGTCTCAATGCAACATATCAACTACTGGGAAGGGCTGAAAGAATTAGAACTCTTCTCCCTAGAATGAAGGCGGGAAAGATATGTAGTGACATACATCTGGAAAATCCAGGAAGGCCTTTGTAACAAACTTTGGCACTGAAAGTTATACAAACAACAGAACGGGGTACTATTACATAGTACCAAAGATCCCAGCATCACCATCAAAATACAAGACCAGACACTGCAATAGCTTGGGTTTCAAGGGCCCACAGCTCTTCAATATCCTTCTAAAATGCCTGAGAGACCTGCATGGTGTGGATGTAGATGTCTTCAAACCAAAACTGGATCTCCTCCTGTCAAGGGTTCCAGATGAGCCTACCTCATGGCAGGAAACATAGATGAAGGCAGCAGCATCAAACCCACCTCATTCACCAAATGCCACATATAAGAGGAGGTTTCAAATAATGGTGTAGCACAGTCAACGGTGGTGCTCCAGCATCACCGCAGCTTTAAAGCTGAAACAATTTAAAGATTTGTATAAATAAATATAGACAGACAGACAGACAGATAGATAGATAGAAGGCAGTGCCCATGACCCATTACAGGACCTCCAAGACAGATGTGAGAGAAAGAGAGAAAGGTATCCTCAAATCACAGGCCTTACAATAGAGTGGACTCCTCTAAGGGCACCCAAGTTATTAGGTGGTGTTTTTTAACCAGGTGACAGGTTAAGTCTTAAGTCAACCACTCATGTAGGTCAGGACAGGATTTGAACTCTGGACACATACCACAAGGTAGTTAGTCTGATATTTTTAAAGGTCCACTAATCTACTGGCTTGGATTGGCACTATTTTTATCAACTCCAAATGGATGGAAAGCAAAGTTGACCTCAGTAGGATGTGAACTCAAGAGTGCAGGGAATCAGAATAACTAATGCCAGGTATTCTATCCAATGCTTTAACAACTCTGTCATGCATGCATGTATAATGTATGTGTGTGTGTGTGTGTGCATATATACAGAAAACATTCAGAGAGATATAATTGCTTCATTACAAATAATATAATTAAAAAAATACAGAGAATGAGAATTTACAGGGAAAATAGAAAGACAGTACAGACATTCCTAAGTTTTATCTTTTTATCAGTTGTCAATAGACATGAGGTGCTCCAGACTGAATGAAACAAGATGTCGTTGGGGAGAAGTGTATACAGATCAATAACAGAACACTGACACTGAAAATTAAGCAACCTGGATGTGCTAGTATGAGAGGTTGTTGAAAGTAAAGAATTCATGGGGGTCAGAGAATCTACCCAAGAAGATCCAACAGAGTTTACTAGCCATCTGAGTTACAGCAGTAATTCAAGATGTGAAATAGAGTAATTAAGGATATGAAAGTAAAGAAGACAGTTGGTTCAACAGGGATGGTCACTGAGATGCTTGAAATATCTGGCAAAATTGGAATCAAAACTAATCACTTGAATTGCCAGTTACATATTCAGTGACTGGTATGGCAGTATAATAATAAATTGTTATAAGGGAAAAAGAGATGCACAACTGAGAGAAAACTACAGAGGTATCAAGTTGTTAGAGAAGGTTATGAAAGTTACAGAACAGGTTATTGCAAAAACAAAACAAAAAAAATTAATAGAAACAGATTTAGTCTGTAGATTACATGTAGTTTGGCTTTACACCAGGAAGAAATACCACTAATGTCACATTCCCAGTGAGACATACTTCCTCGTAAGAAGTACATAGGTAGGAGAAAGCTGCAATACCTAGCATCATCAATCTGGAAAAGATAAAGTCCCTTGCTCTATGATCTGATGGTTGCTAAGGAAACTAGGAGTAGGAGAAAGGCTTTGTGAGGTTGTACAATCCATGGACAAAGGTGCAATCAAGAATGAGTTCAGCAATAAATTTAACAAGTAGGTAGGGCTGAGAACTGAGCCCTGATGGTCTCAGTTCAGCCATTTCTTGTTTATTATAGTATACAAGGTCATAATAGAGAAGTTTAAGAGCAGCTGTCATTGGAAACTCCTGTATGCTGATGTCTTAGCTACAGAATCTCTAAAAGAATGGGGGCAAAAGTTCTAGACATGGAAAGAAAATCTGAAATTGAAGGACCTTAAATTAACTTATCAAAAACAAAAGTTTTAGTAAGTAGGAAGACAGGACCCTGATAGTAAAGAAAAGGTCATATTCTGCATGCAGAAAAGGAATTGGTAGGAATTTTGTAAGATTTACCCCATATAAATAATGGACATTCAAGAGGTATATCCTGATCACAAGCAGGCTAACAGAGAAAGTAGATTTCACATGCAGCAGGTGCACTGGAGCAATAAATTCTATGAGCACTCAAGAAATAGATTCTCTCAAATATCTGAAGAGCTCCCTAAAAGTATTTGATAGTTTGTGTTACCTAGGTGATCTAATTGGTTGTGGGGACAGGTGTTCCAAAAATGTGACAGTCAGGGTAAAAATGGCTTGGAATAAGTTCAGGGAGCTGTTCCACCACAAAGCAACAAAAGGTTTCTCCCTCAAAAGATGACCAGAGTCTATGATGCTTGTGCACGAAATGTGATGCTTCATAGCCCAAAAGACATGGGCTTTAAATGCAGAAGGAATGTGAAGATGCTTCATTAGATGTGTCAGACAAATATGCAAAGATGCAAAAAAACAAATGAACTAAGAAAAAAACTGAGTACAAAGGAATTTAGATATGGTATGCAAAAAAGAAAATTGAGCTGGCATTAGCTTGTGAAGTATATGGAGGGTGACAGCTGCATAAAGAAGTGCCAAACAAATGTGAATGGTATCTGTGGAAGACAGATACTGAGGAAGGTAATGAAAAGTGGTATCACATTTTTAAATCTGACGAAGGAGATGACAGAGGAGCATTTCAATTAGTATTACACAGTACTGGATATGTTAAAATAGAGGGATAGTGGTAGAAGCTTGGATAAGTATTATGTGTATATATTTATGTACATCTGGGATGCTACCCATCTGTACTTGATAGGTCACCATCAATGTTCTATCCTGCTTATGTGATACCTTCTTATCTCTAACATCTCTTCTATTAAATGTATCATGCACTCATAAACTGAGAGGAAAGTATTGGATTTGGGCATATTCAATCACCACCTCTACCTCCACCATCCATATCTGGCCACTTCCCCTTCCTCTGTCTTTCCAAATTATACCAGTTAATACCCAATGTAACCCACATGCCCTCCTGAGTTGCATATCATTGTGCCCTCTCTTACAAGTCTTACTTTCATAAACATCTTTCATTTTCTTTCCATCACTTTCTTGATTATAACAAACCATAACTATCTCTGATGTAGTGCATCATTGCTTCTATGTACATGGACACTCTGAAGCACATTCAGAGAAGGGCCATCATCTGTTGTTAAATCACTTACTGACACATTCTAGTAGCAACCCACAGATTGTGTGCTTTCTCTGCCTTTTCTATCATTATTATAATGGCATCTGTTCCTCTGAGCTGGCTATTCTCATACCCATACTCCAAGTTAGTGGAAACTGAGGAAGATAGAGATCAAGGAAGACACAGGACAAAGTAATGAAGATTGATCTGAAGAAGCGGCATCTCATGCAGAGGATAATAAAAGACCATATTGATTAGATATGCTTAGTGCTAGAGCAGATCCATCCATCCACACAAGTATGGTGAGACATGTTGAAACAAGGGTAGTGATGGAAGCTGGTATCAAAATGTTTGCATATGTACGTGTATGTGTGTATGTGTCCATCCATCTTGAGGTGACATGATAGTTGTAAATGAGTGTCACTGTCATACATGCAGTGTCATTCATTTTCAATCTTCCACAGAAACTTGTCTAGCCATGAGAGAATATTATCTTGCTTAGAAACAAGTGAAGGTTGGCAAAAGGAAGGGCATCTAGCAGTAGAAAATCTGCCTCACTGAATGCCAGCCAACCCATACATGCAAGCACATACAAGTGTACAGTAAAACAACAATGGCAATGATGATGATGATCAATATAATAGCAGTAGTAAAAAACTCTAGGGAGAGCTGAACAGCAGAAGGTTTTCAGAGAAGAAGCCCTCCTCATGCAAGTGTCTTGACCCTTAACTCCTTACTCTCTAAAGAAGCTGGGCTGCATTTAGGTCATGACTCCAGGATACTCCCCTGCTGTCACATTCTGTACTAATGCCTGTATTGCAACCCTCCTGGGTGATTAAGGTATTCCAGATCCAAAGTACTAACCAATTCAGTCAAAGATGCCAGTAGATTGTAAGATAAATTATGCCTTTTGAAATTCATTTCCATTCCTTCTTGACCAGATCTAGTTGGAACTCTTCTCACTCAGCTGCTTCTACCATTGCCTTAAGAGCTCATTCTCTTTCTCCCAGAAATTGAAAGCCTTCTTCATGAGACCATATGCAGAATTGCCCACAAACCCTCTTTCACCTACCTCTATGGCAAGGTTTAGGAACCAGATTCTCTCAGCCAAATGAATAGACTTCATATCTTTTGGTCTTGTAGATGTGGGCTTCCTTCATTCTGCTTTCATATGGCACAGTGAGTTCAATGTGCATGTGTGTATGTGTTGTGTATATATATATATATATATATATATATAAAATACATACATTTACAGATGCATTACTTGGGCACATTATCTTTGTTGTAACCTTGAGTTACTGGGTGTTTCAAGTCTTACAACATACACCTTCATCCATGTAAACTGACTTAGGTTGATCAAAGTTGTGCCAAAGTGGCATTACTAAGGGAATGATCTTCAAATCTTTGACTGCCCACCTCCGCTAGCAAACATCTGGTTCTCCATCCGTTCCTGAGACAGGTTTCCAGAAACTCCTAGTACTTTGCTTTCATCCTCTTTCATGCATCCTCCAACTTCTTTTCTGAGGGTACAGTTAACTTCAGTCAGATAAGCCATCTTATTTCCTCAGAAACCAAAATGACATCTGGCCTTAACAAGGACTGACAGAAATTTTAACTGTTTCTCTTTGTTTATTCAGCTATGTGCTGAGGAGAGCAAACCATTGAAGCTATTGATTCTTTTCTTCAACCCAATCTCTCTTTAAACAAAGATAATCTTCCTGGGTTTCAGAGGGTATTTCTGCTGTCACTGATCCCTTTGCAGATTGCTTCAGCAATAGTCTTGAGGGTCTGCAAATGATAACTGTGATAGTGTCCTTCACCTTGTCCAAGATGTGTTCAAGCATCCGTCTTAGAAGATAAGGGGCATGTAGGTGTTTCCCCTACAGACCATGTAAGTAGGTTGAATGCACTGGGAGGACATCATAGACTCTCACCACCAAATCAAGAACTTATCCTCTGAGAGTTCCACTTCCAGACGTCCTACCAGCTAACAGCCTGCTCTATAGGCTCCCACGTCATCCAAGTAACCCATTTCAGCAATACTATCACTCTTCTAGCCTGCTCTTTCTCCACTAACACATGCACCTCCTCCTGCACTAGCTTCTACCATTCCTTCATGCAGGCCTTATAATATCAGGTTGTTTTGCAGGCCAGTCTTACCCTATGTAACACTCCCAAGAAGGGCCTTGTGTTTCAGCCACTCCACTGCTGATGGACTCCTATGGCTGCCTTCTACTTCCGCCCAGGAGCAGAAATAAAAGGTTGGTGACCCCTGCATTGGACACTTAGATGTCCCTGTCACCTTGAATTCCTCCCTGAGAGAATTCAATGGAAGCCTGAGCTTGTTACTGTTTCCATACAATCCAATATAACTGTCTGCAAAGATGGATACTTACCTTATGCTCAAAGCCTTCCACTGTCAGGGGGAATTCATAGATGTGCAAGGTCAGAGGATTCTTAGGAGGATCCCATGCTGGTAGAACTAGGTATCTTTCAAGTATCCTAGATGTACCTATAGCTCTCAACCAGGTCCTGATCACTTTGATGAAAACAGCTGTTGAAACTTTCCACAACTCTTCACTGGTTCTTCTGTGACAACAGAATCCAGTTTTCTTCCACATTAAAGCAGAACCTGTTGATAATTTTCCCTTTCTCCAAAACCATACAGCAGGATTTTTGTGCGTTTGAAACTCTTTCACCTTATGCCATGAGCTTCTCTAACTCCTGGAATATCCACTGTAGCTCCCCACACTGTTGTTGTCATTGTGGGGTTGTCCATGAAGGATCTGATGGGTAGTTAGATTACAACTGATTTAGTCCAATACTCCTTTTCTGCTGTCTTGACCAGCATGCTTATCACCAACATGATGAGGGAGACTGAGATAGTATACCCAGTAATTATTCTAACTTCTAGCTGGTGACAGTAAAATGTCAACTGGCCAAGGGAAACCCTCAAATTAAACTTACTATAAAATAGTCAATAATAGTCTTTTACTTTCAGGAGCATATGGTGTCTCACTGATAAAACTTTTTTTATTGACTTGTCTAATACTGAACTATAAGTATTGGACACATCAAACCAGAGTACAGCCAGATCCCTTCTCTCCTTTCTTGCCTCTTTGATGAGCTGGGTTACCATGCATGTGTGTTCATAACAGCCAGGAATTCCTGGTATGCTTCACTTTTAGAATGATGTGTCGACTATTCAGCAGAAACGAAACATCTGCTGGTTGATCCCAGCTCCCTCCTCTTAAGGTAAACCTTCAGCGTATTTCCATGACTGAGCAATCTTTCCCCTCCTCCCAATCACCTTCAGGGCCATCCAAAGCCAATGAAGTAGCTTTGGGTGGTTTTTACAGAACTCATAAGAGACTTCACTTGGACCTGGAACCAAGCTACATCTCACCCACTCTACCACTTTTCATCCTGTGGGATCAAAGTGAGGTCATTATGGTTGCAAATTTGGCCTGTGTGGTGTGTGGAGAGAGAGAGAGAGAGAGAGAGAGAGAGAGAGAGAGAGAGAGAGAGAGAGAGATAGAGAGAAAGAGAGAGAGAGAGAGACATACTCAAAAAACGATCTGCCCATAAAACAGAACAGAATTGATATCCTAAAACCACCTTGGTAATGCTTGCCCATGACAGGTGCTGGCACCATGTAAAAAGCATCTGGTGCTGGTGAAACATAAAAAGTACAGATGTGGTGTCATGTACAAAGCAATGGTGCTGGTGCCACATAAAAAAGCACTGGTACACTCTGTAAAGTTTAGAAACCAAGCCAAAATAGACTATGGGACCTGATGTGGTTCCTGACCTTGCCAGCTCCTGTCAGTCCAACCCATGCCAGCATGACAAACAGACATTAAATGATGATGATGATACACACACTCATTTAATATGTATGCTTTTATATATATCTACACACACACACACATATATTATGTGTACACACATGTAAATTATATATATATACACACACACAGACAGACAGACATAGATAGACAGAGATAGACAGATACATAGATAGACAGATAGATACATAGATAGATATAGATAGATAGATAGATAGATAGATAGATAGATACATACATACATACATACATAAATAGATAGACAGATAAATAGATAGACAGATAGATATATTCATAAATACATACATACATAGATAGACAGATAAATAGATAGACAGATAGATATATTCATAAATACATACATACATAGATAGATAGATAGATAGATAGATAGATAGATAGATAGATAGATAGATAGATAGATAGATAGATAGATAGATACATACATAGACAGACAGACAGGCAGACAGATGCACATGTGATATGTATGTATGTATGTGTGAATTACTTTTAAATGCATCTCAGAATTCACAACCATGAGTGCTCAGTAGTTTAGTCTATGAACTCGGGCTCAATGAATTCGCATGTAAGTGGCTGTATATTCCACAGACACATGTACTCTTAACCCTTTTCATGCCAACCTAGATAGAGACAGGGTGACAAGACTGTACGTTTGAATTCCAGGTACAATTCAACTAACAGGCTTGTACACGGTTTCCGTCTATACAATTTCATTCCCAATGTACAGGTCGTCCGGAGTTCATAGAAAATGACTCTTGCCCATGATGTCATGCAACAAAATCAAAACTGGGACCTCATGATTATGAAGCCAACTTCTTCGCCATGTAGTAATAGTGCGCGCACACACACATCTGTGTGTGTATATATATATATATATATATATATATATATATATATATATAGAGAGAGAGAGAGAGAGAGAGAGAGAGAGAGAGAGAGAGAGAATTTCATATGTAGAGATTCTCTCTACACATATATACACATGCATACATAATAGACAGATTGATGGATATTCATTTTTTGAGAGAAAGAACTATATGTGCGGGTCTATGCATGTATATGTCGTATGTATATATATATATGTTTGTGTGCATATATATATATATATATATATATATATATATTGCATGTATGAGTGTGTGTGTGTGTATATATATATATATATATATGCTGAAAGCGAGAGGTACTATGTATATATTCAGGGGTTTAAGTTGAGAGAAAGGAAGAGTACATATAAATTACAATAATTATGAATAAAAAAAATGTGCTTAGTATATGGAGGTTGTTACAGAATAGAGACTTACTGTTGGTGGGAGGCTTATCACAAGATAGTATTGCAGCCAGATAGAAGTTAAATCACTAGTAACTGTTCTCTATATACAGTAGTCACTAACTGTCGAATTGTGGCGAATACAATATATGGGTTGAGATATAATAATTAACCAGTTAAACAGGTCACAGCTCACTGCTTCTATACATTCATTCACAACTGGTAGAAGATTACGGAATGTGGATTGCATAGAAATGACTACATTGCCAGAGATGAGAACAGATATAGAAGTCGGTGTGTAATGCAACGAGTAAGGAATGGTGATAATTAATATATATAAGGCTGTGTCGTAATATAATATAAAGAAAAAGTCACCTCTTCACAGCAGTCACTTAGAAGCAATGTCAACAACTGAATGCAGGATATAAACAAGTTATAGTCCTGACGAATGCATCAGCTATATTATGTGTGTGTGTAACTAGAGAGAGAGAGGTAGAGATTTGTAGGTAGGTTGTTGCACTTGCTTAGAGAGAGAGGTGGTGAGAGGTAGCAATAGTAATAATAATAATAATAATAATAATAATAATAATAATAATAATAATAATGATGATAATAATAATAATAAAAGCAACAATGGAAGGTGAATGATGAAATACAACTTCGTGAAAAAAAAACCCAGTCTTATCAAGAGAGTAAGTCGTTATGAAATAATCTGAAGTGAGTAGTTTGGTAACATGGCCAGACACAATAGGAAATATTTTGTTCGGTTATTTACTAACCTAGACCCGTTCTTAACTAAATATTTACTCTAATCATAATGGATGATTCATATTTATCAGCTGAGTCTATTTTGGTTTCGCTGTTCTGTCCTTACTGACAGTCGATTGTGTCAATCTAGTCTAATTTGGTAAAATCCGTCTGCGACCAACCTATTAATTAACAATCAACGACCCTCTAGAAGTAAGGATCAAGGGTTCCAGACAACATATTTGGGCAGAACGAATTTTAATCACAGACAATACGTATTTCACCTGTGTAACGCAGATTCCAATATATATATGCGTGTGTTTAATTGGTATTAAGACATTAAAACCCTTCTTGCTATCAAACACTCAATTTGGATGGGTTATATCAGAATTCCTCAGTTTATTCCTAGTTAAAAAAATATCTGCCACGCCACACCAACAACAACCATCTGTCAATCAATAAGTTTAGTGCTGAGACTATCGATCTGAAGTTAAGCTGTTGAAGAAAGCTTCAAACCGGCTTTTATTACTGTTTACTGGAACGGAATCAACAAGTCTGTGTCAAGATTGAGATAGGACAGATTGTATTCGCTGAAAAATAGAATATTGAATAAATAAATTTAAATAATCTATCGAGTAATTCTCATCGTCTTCCTGCTAGAATATTGACAAAAGATTTGCTAACAATCAACAGCAAGTTTATTTCCCTTCTAAAACATTCCTAAACCGTTAAGTACATAAATTAATAATGTTTACAGTCAGTTCCCCCGATTGACTTACTGAGAGTTTTGTTGTTCTTTATATAAGTTTTAATTTCATTTTGGTTAAAGGAAGATTATTATTGATTTATTTGGTGAGTTTTTAAAGTATGCCAAGTCATTATCTCTTTAATATATCGAGAGTGAATGCAGGGTAGTTAGAAGAGAAAATAACTAAATGTAAACTGCTGAGAAGGTTATAGAAAGTTATATTATAGTAATAAACCTAAAACCATTAGAATAGAGTTGCAAGTTGGGGAAAAATGCCTACCGATGACGTCTGAGGGCTCTGTAGTTTGTCGAGTTTTTGCCATGTTTGAAGTGTACTCTAGCCTCTAGTAGATTCATCCCTTATCTGCTCGACATTGTTCACTTCCCCACAGCTAAATAACTGCTGTGCAATATACTACTGCTCACTTACGTATGTATCTGACTATCAACACAAATCCGGGAGACACTTTCAATCTCGAAGTAAAACAGTGACGAAGTGCCACTTAACAATGGTCCTGTTATTGATTTTAATTATCTCGCAACATGTGCTGGTACTTATCTTGTTTTTTTTTTCTTGTTTTTTTTTTTTAAAGGTGAATGAGTTTGCAAAAAATAAAATTTTCATTTATATAAACATGGAACTATTTTATCAAAACTTCTTTTTCTTTCTTCCGTCGATTGTAAAGATAACAAAAAAAATATAGAACATCCGTAGTAAAAATATAATAGAAATGTAAACAGCTTTTTAATAAAACAGAAAGGAGTGAGGAAGGGAGATAACTGGACTCAGTCAGCCATATTTCAGCACTTTCTCGTTTGCAATATACTTTCTTTGTGAATAATAAACGAAGACTTCATAGTACGCAAGAAATGGTGGCACTTTGGAGATAAATGTTTGACGTGGGAAACATCACTTACTCCAGCGCAATTAACAGCTAAAGTACCTTTTGTTGTTATTGTTTCTTTTAATATACTAAAATTCCTGCCCCTTTTGCTTCATTGTTGTTGGAGTTTTTCCACATGGTAGTATGATAATGGTTGTTAGAACAAGGAAGCTTCTACAGAATTTACATATCTGTGAAGTGGTTGGAGTACTTGACATATTGGAACTGACTTTTGAAAGATAAAAGTTCTACACAGGTGTTTGTAGAGCCATTTCAGACTTGTTAGAAAATATCACTTAGCTAAAGGTTTATTTAACAATTTCTCAAAAAAGTAGTCTTTAATTTGCCAGTTGAAGTGATAAACTTTAATACAGTTCGTTCCCTGCTTTTGCACCACTTTCTTCAACTATACATTTTTTTAATGGTGCTCATTGCCTTTGTGGGGCCTCCACAACTGATCAAATTGTTGTTGATGGTCAGTTTCAACAGAAAAATGAGAGGGAATTCCAGTGAATTGACAGTCTGGAGACTAAAAAATTGATTTGAAACTTTCAATAATTGTAAAGTACTTCTAAGTTAAAGGGTGTGATAAAAAAATTTTTATGGACAATTAACACATACATTAATGAGATACAATTTACATTTCTTTATGATAGAAAAATTTAATTTATAAGACATCATCTAAAGGAGGAATGAATCATCTTAAGTGTATATGTAATCTCCTAAATTACTGTTTTACTGGATTAGAATATTAAAGTTCATTTAGGAAATAACAACCCCAGTTATAAATAACAATTGCAAGTGAAATATAATGTTGTGCTTAGGGTTCATATCCTTTTGAGTTCATCTTGCAACTAGTGTATTTGTAGTGGCGTCTAATAGCAGACGCCATTTCCGGAGAGTTTATCCACGCATGCGCAGGGACTAGTTCCGGAGGGAATACAGGAAGAGTGTCATGTGCATGCGTAGTCATCCATATCCAAGCATTCGCACGGATTTCGCTCTCTTTGCTCGCTGACCTTCGAAGAGCCTAGACGTCACAACAGCAGCTCTCCTACAACCCAGCACTGGAGCTACACAGATAACCACACAACTTCATTGACAGCGTCTCAGTAACCAAAGGGCGAAGTGCTGCCGAATTCCCTCCTAGTGTGAGCAGAATTCTATTGTAATAAATATTGTTGTGTTGATAGTTTAGAGCCTGCGTTCCGTTTTCTTCTTCAAGAAATTTAATGTACGGGAGCGGAGTACACCTAATGGTGTATAACCACTTTCCTACATATCATAATCATCATTTAATGTCCATTCTCCATGCTGGCATGAGTTGGACAGTTTGATTGGGCTGGTACACTGGAAGGCTGCACCAGGCTCCAGTCTGATTTGGTATGGTTTTCTATGGTTGGATGCCCTTCCTAATGCCAACCACTTTGATATCTGCCGCAACTGATTTTGCTTGGCTTGATGGGTCTTCTTCTCAAGCACGACATAATGCCAGAGGTCTTGGGCATTGCCTCCATAAGGCCCAACACTTGAAAGGAGCTCAGCCACTTTACCTCCACAGGGCTCAATGCTTGAAAGGAACTCAGCCACCTTGCCTCTGTGAAGCCCAACACTCAAAAGGAACTCAGCCACTTTCCATGAGGCCCAACACTCAAAGGAACTCAGCATTTTGTTTGATGCACTAACGATTCTGCCAGCTTGCTGCTTTTACCTTTTTATCATAATAAAGTTTGATTTCTAACACAAACACAAGACCACAAATTTGGGAAGAAGGTATAATTGATAATATTGACTCCCAGGACTGGTTTACTACTTATTTTATCAACTCTGGAAGAGTAAAAGGCAAATTTAGTCTTGGTGAGATTTGAACTCAGAATATAAGAGCTGTACTAAATATAGTAAAGTACTTCATTCAATACTCCAACAATTTTGCTGATCCACCATTCTATGATAATGGTGATGATGATGATATAATAATAATAATGATGATGATTTCAAATTTTGGCACAAAGCCAACAATTTCAGGGAAGTGGGGTAAATTGATTACAACCACCCCAGTACTCAACAGGTACTTATTTTATGAACCCCAAAAGGATGACAGGCAAAGTCAACCTTGATGGTGGTGTGAACATAGAGTGTAAATATGGACAAAATGCCACTAAGCATTTTACCTGACATGCTAATGATTCTGCCAGCTTGCCTTGTTGTTGGTGTTGATGATCATGATCATGATCATAGTGATGATGATGATGATGATTTCAAGAAAACTAAACATTCTATGTTGATCATTTCTTCTGCAATATTAAAGTCAAACCTATTTACTTTAGTTTCTTATTTCTTTACTGCCCAGAAGAGGCTACACAAAGAGGGGACAAACAAGGACAGACAAACAGATTAAGTCGATTATATCGACCCCAGTGCATAACTAGTACTTATTTAATCGACCCAGAAAGGATGAAAGGCAAAGTCGACCTCGGCGGAATTCGAACTCAGAACGTAGTGGCAGACGAAACACCGCTAAGCGTTTTGCCCAGTGTGCTAACGTTTCTGCCAGCTCACTACTATTTACTTTAGTTTCTAGTAGATTGTATTACATTATAACTATGTAAACTTTCGTTTCTATAAAATATCTTGTGTTAATGTTAACTCAACACTTTCAACTTGATCTTTTGTGTGTTTAAACAATTCATTATTTCTTACAAAATGTAATTAATTTTTTTATGATTAATTCTTTGAACATTTTTTGAAATCACATGCTTTATAATTATTGCATATGTTGCAAGTAGGAGTTTTATCGACTTGAATACAAACGGAGTGATAAAGTAGTTAGTTCTAAGTAGCATTATTACTTTATTTAGGGGAATAATAGAATTGGTCATGTGATATCATAGACTGATGGTTGATAAAGCTTCTATGTGGTTGTTCAGCCTGCTAGAAATAGCAGCCAGACCTCACTTAAGTCACACCCCACAAATGGTCTTAAAAGGAATAACATGGTAGTTCTAGAATAATATGGGATGGTCATGACCCTTGATTTTGGACCTATTAGATTGAACTGAAGTCAAATAACAATAAGAACCAGAGAAGACATAAACTTTGAATAGTTTACTACTTCAAGGACATGAACCTGTGGAATGTTCAAAACTACTTCAAGTATATATTTTGCTATATGTTGTTTAGCCCCAGCATGGGTTAGATGGGTTTATCGCATTACTTCAGAACTTGATTAGTGTAGTTGTATAAACAGCATTCTGTGTAGATACCAGTTTTAAATCTTTGGGACCAAATTTTTGTGAACATGATCTAGGCATTATTATCAGCAGCAATTTGCACTGGACAAAGCACATCTCTAAAATTGTGAAGAAGCCCGAGGTTGTCTTGGCATCACTCAGCAACACCTTTGTCATCCGCTCTCAAGTTATCTATTTATAGTTGTATATGGTTATGGTGCAGCTACACTTGAAATTCGCATCACCAGTCTGGAACCCCTATCTTGCTCAGGACATTGACCTCTTGGAAACTGTTCAGAGACGTGCAACCAAGCAAATACCTTCCATCAAGCATCTACCATACTCTTCATGCCTTGCTTCCCTGAGCAAGATACATTGAAGCTCCGAAGTCTAGCAACTGACTTGGTAAACACCCACGAAATTATTAACCATCATGCCAACAACCACCTTGAGCACCTTTTTGAACTCCATGTGTCTAACACATGTGGGCATGCCTACAAGGTCAGAAAACAGCACAGCTTCCATGACTTTCGGAAATATTTTTTCACACTCAGAGTTGCTGAAGCATGGAACAAACTACCTGCATCAGTTGTTAGCTGCTGTGACATTGCATCCTCTAAAACCTCCATGCTTCCTGAAATTCGCCAACACTACACCTGATATCCCCCCCCCCTCCATATGCATACACGCATGTATATCATGACTCATACACTGTTCACTTTCCTGGCATTTGTACATAATTCTATGTACTGTACATGCACCTTTGATGAGTTGTAGTGCATCTGAGCACTATACACAATAATTTCATTATTTTTTATCATCATCATCATTATTATTATTATTATTATTATTATTATTATTATTATTATTATTATTATAATAAATTTCACAGTCAAAGAAAAGAAGAGATTTTTAAGTAGAATTTGATCTCCTTTGGAGATCCGGGTATCAGTTTTCAAAATTAGAATGAGCAAGGTTGAGTCTTGATAAATATATTTCTACACACCCTACTAAGTAAAATCAAACTTGTAAATGAATTAAATGGAAATGTAAAGTTTAAGACTAGAATGAAGTGAGCCTAACAAAGTAGGAAGCAGATAAGAATTCACTATTACAATGGGTATATAAATTACAAATCAGTTAATTGAATAATTTTCTGCTTATATTATAGTATAATGGCTTGTTTCATCATCATCATCATCATCATCATTTAACATCCATTTTCCATGCTGGCATGGGTTGGTCAGTTTGACAGGAACTAGCAAGGCCAGGGGCTGCACTAGATTCCATTGTTTGTTTTAGCTCAGTTTCTACTGCTAGAAGCCCTTTCTAACACCAACCACTCCACAGAGTGTACTGGGTGCTTTTTACATAGCACCAGCACCAGTGCTTTTTAGGTGACACCAGCAACCACACTAATGCTTTTTACACAGCACCTTGGTTTCAAGATCGCAATTCTGTTGTGGTAGGCTGGTCTTCTCAAGTACAGCAAAACCCCACATATTTTAACCCCCAGTCATCTCCTTCATAATATTTGTAATGCCTAAATCACAGATTGCCTGATCCTTAATTCATAGTCTCAAGGTTAATTTGTTTGGTCGACTTCATATTTTACCTAAATCTATACATATAGAGTTTATTAGTTTCTTATAGAGTAGAGTTCCTTGAATCAATAGTAATATCCATATGAATTTACCTTCAACTTCAAAAAATGTGCCCAATCCATACTGTAGTTATTAGTGATAGGAAGGGTGTCTGGTCATAAAACCATGAAAGAAATATCTAATGCGCAAAAGTCAGCTGTTTTCTCTTGTTCTGTCAGATGATGAAAGACCCAAAGTGCTGAGACAATGCTCTGGAACAGACTTTCCATTCAATGCCACCACAGGAAAAGACATAAGAACATTTAAAAATTATTTTGTTAGAGTAAATTACATCCTTACCACCAAATGTTACAAAAATAAGCTTTTCTCAAAGTCTGTTCAGAATAGTGCAATTTGGAAGACTGCAGCAGTTAGACTTCCCAGGAAAGAACATTGTAATGCTGAATTGTCAAGAAGGCTGAGGGTGTCTTGGCATCACTCAGCAAGACCTTTGTCAGCCGCTCTCCAGCTGTCTATTTAAGACTGTATATGATTATGGTGCAGCCACACTTGTAATTTGCATCACCAGTCTGGAACCCCTATCTTGCTCAGGACATTGACCTCCTGGAAACTGTTCAGAGACATACAACCATGGCAGTTTTGCTTTGCCTGGTGGCTGTGGCAAAAGAGGTTGTTTGGTGGACAAGGCTGAAAGGCACAAGGACAGATATTTCCTCTTTGGTAGAGCTCTCACTGACTTTTTCAAGTGAAACTTGAAAAGAAAATTGAGAGTGGAGAGGTGCCATCCTTAAGTGAATTTATCGAAAGGTGGGTGAATGTTGTGGAAAAGGCAAGAGTATAGACCTGTGAGTCAGAGAGAAGGAATTGGAGAGGGTACTTGCTCACAGAATTTCAGGGAAATCTCCGACAGTGGGGTTCCTTAATTATCCCTAGAGGCGTTCCTGTATCAGGAGGGTCACATCTCTATTATCCTCCCCACCTTTTTTTTTTAAGCTTTGTATGCAATGCATGGCTTTTCCAGTGTTTACCGTGTATACTTAAAAAAAAAATTTGTATCCTTTTATTACTATATGTAAGCCCCCACATTTTATGTCTATCTCTGTATTGTCCCCCATTAATCTTCGCGCTTGTGGAAAATAAATGAAATCATTATTATAACGTCCTGGCTATCAGACCAATAAGAAATTCAGTGGAGGGGAGATAACAAATTGTACACCATGAATAATTACTACTTTTTCCCGGTGTAGAAAAATCACGTTTCCTCAGATTCTACTTCAGTAATCATTATTTAATTTCCATTTATTTTTAGTTGTTACCAATAGAAACCGTATATATATATATATGTATATATGTAAGTGTATGTGTGTGTCTTTGTCTCTGTGTTTCTCCCTTATCACTGCTTTACAACTGCTATTCTTTTATTTACATCCCCATAACTGACTGGTTTCACAAGAAGCAACTGATAGAATAAGTACCAGGCTTATCAAAATAAAAAAAAAGCACTAGGCAGTGTCTCATATTTTTCTTTGCCCACTCAGTTGTATCTATCAATCTATCTTTTTGTGCGTGCCCCTGGACTGGCTCTTGTGCGGGTGGCACATAAAATACACCATTTTGAGCGTGGCCGTTGCCAGTACCTCCTGACTGGCCTTCGTGCGGGTGACATGTAAAAGCACCCACTACACTCTCTGAGTGGTTGGCGTTAGGAAGGGCATCCAGCTGTAGAAACTCTGCCAAATCAGATTGGAGGCTGGTGTTGCCATCCGGTTTCACCAGTCTTCAGTCAAATCGTCCAACCCATTCTAGCATGGAAAGCGGACGTTAAACGATGATGATATATATATATATATATATATATATATATATATGGTCCCGGGTTCAGTCCCACTGCGCGGCGTCTTGGGAAAGTGTCTTCTACTATAGCCTCGGGCCGACCAAAGCCTTGTGAGTGGATTTGGTAGACGGAAACTGGAAGAAGCCCGTCGTATATATGTATATATATATATATATATATATATATATATATGTATGTGTGTGTGTATGTTTGTATGTGTGTGTTTGTTCCCCCAACATCGCTTGACAACCGATGCTGGTGTGTTTATGTCCCCGTAACTTAGCGGTTCGGCAAAAGAGATTGATAGAATAAGTACTAGGCTTCTAAAGAATAAGTCCTGGGGTTGATTTGCTCGACTAAAAGGCGGTGCTCCAGCATGGCCACAGTCAAAAGACTGAAACAAGAAAAAGAGTAAAAGAGTATATCATCATCGTTTAACGTCCGTTTTCCATGCTAGCATGGGTTGGACGATTTGACTGAGGACTGGCAAACCAGATGGCTGCACCAGGCTCCAATCTGATCTGGCAGTTCTTGAGATGTCCACGGTCAAACAAACAAACATGACTGAAAACAATACCTCTGCCTTCACTAAGGTGGAGGTAATGAGCATTACCTCTGACAGAATGTGAATGCTAAAGGGTTAAGTAGGAAAGGTATGTCTTACATTTTTGTGTTTATGTAATTTTTAAATGATTTTCAAGAAAGTCAGAGTTTATGTTAACATACTTGCTGCATGTACTAGTTGTTATTAGGATGTGTGATATGGTCTGACTGTCACTAATTTCTTTGTATAGGCTTTTATAACTGTTGTAGCCCATGTTAGCTAGTTTTTTTTTGTTTTTTTTTTCTTTTTCATGATAAGTTTCTCTAGTGTGTGGTATTGGTGAGTTGGGAATTTGGGGTTTTGCCTTGTTTTTATCAATTTGGCTACTTCAGTTCTGTAGTATCTCACCTTTTGAGATATGTTTTTGAAAGTACATAGAATTATTTTCTTGAATATATCACCACAGTCATGGCTGTGTAGTTAAGAAGTTCACATTTCACAACCACATGGTTATGGGTTTGATCCCACGACATGGCACCTTAGACAAATTTCTATTGTAGCCTCAAGAAGGAAATATTTGGCAGTCAGAAACTGTACAGAAGCCTTTCATATTTGTGTATGTGTGTCTGTATGCATGCACATGCTGTGTAAATACTTTGTGATGATTACAACCTGAAGGAAACAGACAAATTTCATCATCGTCGTTTAACGTCTGCTTTCCATGCTAGCATGGGTTGGATGATTTGACTGAGGACTGGTGAAACCAGATGGCTACACCAGGCTCCAATCTGATTTGGCAGAGTTTCTACAGCTGGATGCCCTTGCTAACGCCAACCACTCCGAGAGTGTAGTGGGTGCTTTTACGTGCCACCGGCATAAAGGCCAGTCAGGCGGTACTGGTGACGGCCACGCTCAAAATGGTGTATTTTACGTGCCACCCGCACCAGAGCCAGTCCAGCGGCACTGGTAACGATCTCGCTCGAAAGTCATAAATCGAGTCCCAAGCTAAGAATTGAAGTCAATGTAATTAATAAAATCCATTGAAGGTGCTGCAGATTAATGACTGAAGGTAGAAATGTTGAATTCTGTAAACTGTAAGTCTGACCCTAAATGGAAGTGGTTTCAGTGGGGTTTTTTTTCTTGAAATTTCATCTTTGTTCCTTGTTTAACACCAGGCCAGTACTGTTTAAGTACTTATGAGCAGAGTATTTCCACTGTGACCATCTGGTCTTCTTCGTGCCAAGATAATGTGATTATTGTAGCCAAGTGTGCTGAAAAGAAAGTTGTCTAGGAAGGAGTTGTAGTTGACTATATGGTGTTAGTGCAGGTTGTTTAAGATGTAAGAGGTCTGATCAAAAATGTATCATGACTATTGCTATGCTAATGGAGCTAAAGCACACAAGAGTGAAGTTGTTTGGCACAGACCGACTCTGAACTCCGGCATGCATGCACACTAAGTTATGTTCTCACTCACATCTGTTTATAGAAGTGTGTAGAGTGCGAACATCTCGAAAATACCAGATTTCAGCTGTACAGGATCTCCTTGATTGTGTGAAGGAAGATGAAAACTTTATTGAAATCAGCAGTCTGTGGTTATGACCCCAAAACCCAGTAAAAAAAAAAAAAAAAATCAAGCCTCACTTGAAAGGAACAAAATTTTAAGATGTCGAGGAAATCCAAGAAAATGCGATGAGGTAGCTGCTTGTTACCCACTCAAAAAGGAAAAGAAAAAAAAAGTTCCGAACATGCTTCCATTAATGGAAACAATACTAGATAAAAGTGGGTTGTTTTAGAAGGGGGACTACTTTGAAGGAGATTAAATGCTGAATTGATGATTTCTTTTCATAATACAAGTCCCGATACTTTTAGATCAGACCTCGTATTGGGACATCAGTTGTGATAGTATTGTTTTACTATGAGCACATTGGGAATGCATTGCGGGTGTGCATAGTATACATGGTGGTACAGCATACATAGATTTGTGTAAACACTGGAGCAAGAAATGGTCTTCTAATTCTTTGAATCCATCCAACCCATGTCAGCATAGAAAGTGGATACAAGATGGTATAGTTTACATATAAACATGTTTCATGTTTTTATTTTGAATGCTTACATTTTCAGTGTTTGATGGTCATTCTTAATGTCTGTTCAGTTGGCGAGCTGGCAGAATCGTTAGTACATGGGACAAAATGATTAGCAGTATTTTTTCTGGCTTCACATTCTGCTGAGGTTAACTGCCTTCTCATCCCTTTTGGGATCAATAAAATAAGTATCAGGCAAGCAGGGCCAATGTAATCAACTAGCTCTGATCTCCACAAAAACTGGCCTCGTGTCAAAACATGAAGTCATTTTTAATGCCTGTTACTGAAGATAAAACCTTTAGTGATTTGACTTATCCTGCCTTATGGTGTAATTAAAGATCTGAGGGGTCTTGTAGCATTGTCTCTCATATTATTCCTTTGTAAATGTTGTGCTGATATATTGCTTTTTTTCTTTTTTTCCAGTTCATCATATCATCATCATTTAACGTCTGCTTTCCATGCTAGTATGGGTTAGACGATTTGACTGAGGACTGGTGAACCAGATGGCTACACCAGTCTCCAATCTGATTTGGCAGAGTTTCTACAGCTGGATGCCCTTCCTAACACCAACCAAAGTTGTTTATCTACTGTATATAGAGTGTAGTGAGTGCTTTTATGTGCCACCGGCACAAAGGCCAATCAGGCGGTACTCATCATCATCATCATCGTTTAACGTCCGCTTTCCATGCTAGCATGGGTTGGACGATTTGACTGAGGACTGGTGAAACCGGATGGCAACACCAGGCTCCAGTCTGATTTGGCAGGAGCCTGGTGTTGCCATCCGGTTTCACCAGTCCTCAGTCAAATCGTCCAACCCATGCTAGCATGGAAAGCGGACGTTAAACGATGATGATGATGATGAGTACCGCCTGATTGGCCTTTGTGCCGGTGGCACATAAAAGCACTCACTACACTCTCCATAACATATTTAGGCTATTAGTGTTCTATTATGTTTAGATGTTTTGTGTTAGTCTTATGAGTGTAAAATGTTAGGATTTTAATTATATTGGTTGATTCCTTTGGTGTCTTAGTATCACATTCGACAAAACTCAACTTGGAATTAAGGATTTTAAAAATGAAAACATCTTCAGATTTTGCATTGTATTTGTTTAGATGGAGTGTTTTTACCCCATGTTATGTGTACTGGAATGTACCTTTTTAACATTCATATTGCCTGTTTTGTGTAAGGTTAATTTCACAGTTAATTTGTTTTTATTTTTCATTGACCTAACATATCAGATTTTTTTTTTTTTGCAAAATGCATCAAAGACTGCATTATCCAGTCATTTTTAAATTTCTAGGGTGTGGTTTGATAATTTGATGCTGTTTCTAGCAAGTGGTTCTCTTGTTAACTTTAAAAAAAAATCCTTTGTTACTAACAAAAGAGAAAGATCCTTGAAGTTCTATCATAACCAATATAACTCCAGAACAAAAGCTAATATCTAAATCATCAACTTTTCTTCTTCATTTAATGTCCGTTTTCCAGGTTGGATGATTTGACCAGAGCTGGGAAGCCGGCAGGCTGCACTAGGTTCCAGTCTGGTTTGCAATGGTTTCTACAGCTGGATGCCCTTCCTAACACCAACCACTTTACAGTGTTTGTTGAGTGCTTTTAACATGGCACCACACGAGCACTTTTACACGGTACTCATATCAAAGACAGATTTAGCATTCAATGGCTAATCTGACAAATAATTCACTTAGATAAAATGTAAATAAATACTATACCAACTTGATATTATTAAAGAATATTTTCTCATTGTTTTCAACTAGAAATTTAATAGCAAACATGTGCAATTTAGAGTAGAAAAGCCTATGTAAATTTACACACAAATAATTTTCAAATTTTCTTTTATTGAAGCTAGAAACACAATTACCTTTTAATTAAATATTAATGAAAATTAGAAATTAAGATAATGAGACTTATTAACAATCAATATTTCTTGCAAAGTTTTAACAAGAACAGTAATGACATCACGAAACAAAGAATGTACTTTAAACAGAAAAGAGGCTCTTTAAAAGATTTTAAATCAGGTAAGCAACAT
The DNA here is from genome assembly GCF_046866305.1 of Octopus bimaculoides. NCBI lineage: Eukaryota > Metazoa > Mollusca > Cephalopoda > Octopoda > Octopodidae > Octopus > Octopus bimaculoides. The sequence continues at coordinate 21,323,286 of NC_142928.1, forward strand.
GCTTCTGCAAGAATACAAAAATTAGAAGAATGTACAATAACCCAATCAAATTAAACACCTGTTTATTTCCAGTTAATAAATAACTTTCAAATGGTGTAAAGTCACTAAATATCTTGTGAAGTTTGCCTAAGATGCCATGTAATTAATTTTTCCAACGTTCATTCTCATAATCATATTGAGAAGAAACACCTTCAACAGGGTTAACTCTTTGAGCTATCATTTTCTCCAACATAGCATCCTGCCACTCTTGAGTGAGACTGTGTGGAACTGGTGGATACACTGTAAGAGAACAGAAAAATTAAGTCAAAATAATAATAATAATAATAATAATAATAATAGCAATAATTTCAAAACTTCAAAGTGAAAAAGGAAACAGTAACTTTAGTACAAATAAAAGGGAAGATTGTTGTGGGGTAGGAACAAAAAACATTCTTGCAAAATAAGAATGAAACTAATAGAACTGAAAATGCAAAAGTGTCACAAATGAAAAGTAGAAATATCCCAATAGATATTTGTGACTTAAAAAAAAAAATCTTTGTATTATGTGACATTTAATTAATAGTATTATTTTTAAGGCAAGTAAACATTTAAATTAAATGTATCTTTTGTAAAATTGTAAACTTTTTAATCTTTTCAAATTCAGAATTATCACTAGATCAAATTAAAACAGAATTGGAGAATGTCCTACATTCCATTTATCTACGCAGCGACACTTTACCTATAAGAAGTACATTAGAAGATATTAAAAAAAAGTGCCAAAACATACCATACAGCTTCATCCATATTATAATCCAACCAGTTAAACTGCAGCTCATTAGAAATAAAGACAAGATTCTTTTCCAGTCTCCTGTTGGAGCATGCATTTCAGCATAAGTTTGACAGAAGCTGATGCGATATACTGAAACAGATTTATATCTTCTTTAGCATACATGTTAATATACACACAACTTCATAAATCACAGAAAGCAATGAATTTCATAATTAGAAATATTCAATTAAAGACTGGTATAAACCTTTAAATCTGTTTCATGCAAGAAAACTGACCAGAAAAATATTTAAACTGGCTAAAAGTAGCATTGTTCATATGGCAATGATCAATTTGGTAGCTCTTTAGTTCCAGCTAACTTCCTATCAGTGTAATACATCATCATCATCATCGTTTAACGTCCGCTTTCCATGCTGGCATGGGTTGGACGATTTGACTGAGGACTGGTGAACCAGATGGCTACACCAAGCTCCAATCTGATTTGGCAGAGTTTCTACAGCTGGATGCCCTTCCTAACACCAACCACTCAGAGAGTGTAGTGGGTGCTTTTACGTATCACCTACACGAAGACCAGTCTGGCGGTACTGGCAACGGCCACGCTCAAAATGGTGCATTTTATGTGCCACCCACACAAGAGCCAGTCCAGGGGCACTGGCAACAATCTCGCTCGAATATACAATAGTCAATATTTCAACAGCAACTTTGCCAACACTGCAGTAATTACTCTCCATTAAAATATCACTGCCCCATTTTTTATATTTTTCATTTCCAGATTTCTGTTTCCAGTTCTACCATCAGTAGTCAAGTATTTTATAACTCAAGAACTGAAGTCCTATTAGGCAGCAGCTTGGTATTGTAACCAGAGTATTAAAAGAAATTTTTGTTTAAATCCTTTCTTAGAGCTAGAGATAACTAGAACCTCTCTATCCCAGGCTTTCAAATCACACAACTTCCAATGAAAGGTTTTTTTTTTTACAGACAGTCATTTAAACTGAATATGGACATTCAACAATGAACAATCATTATGTCTTCTCTGTCTACAGTAAGTAAACACAGATATACTCTTTCAACCATAGTCTTCAATAGCTTGACAATTCAGACTGAAAACTCTTCAATAACATAAAAACCAGTTAGTTATTAAAAAATATATAGCTAGGAGTGTGAGAAAAGAGCAAGAAAAAAACCTGTATTTATTTTGAGATGCTCTATGTTTCTTTCAATTACTTTAAGTATAACAAAGAATTTAGTAAAATAACTTAGTTATCATTCAGCTAGTGTTAGGAACATAAATTGTGACTAAGGTTTGGTGGAAGATTTTAATTCTAAACTTATGAAAACAAGACATTTGTATTCAGAGTCAGAGCCAGTTTCAGCCAGGTTGGTAACAAAAGGATTAAAACTGGTCTAAAATTTTGACTTAGTTTTAACATATAATCTAACATGATTGTTACAGCTAACAGAATAGAAAATAATTTTATTTCAAAAAGAAGGTTTTTGATAAATCAACAATTCTCAATTAGTATTTACAGTTTAAATGCATGAATAAGACCCAGACATTTGGAATGGTGGAGAGATGATCTGATTCTAAGTAACTAATATCTCATAAAATTCACTTACACTCTTTCTTTTCTTGAAGGGTGAGGGTTTTCCAATCTGCCGTCTGTTTGTTCAGGAGAGCCAAATTTTCACCGGTGCTTTCTTTAAACCGAATTGCAGGGAAAGGAATTTCCGGGATATCGAAGTAGCTTGCACTGCCATTAATGCCAAAACCAACAATCTCTCTGTTGCCTGAAATCAAAACACCAGTATCAATACATTAATGTATTGACAAAACAACTCCAAATAACAATTTTACTATAGGTTCACCAAATCACAACATACATATTCCAGTGTGTGTGTATGTGAATATGTACACACACACATATATAAAACCAGTGAGTACAACTATCACTGACCTTTCCCTATACAGTAGATAAACAACTTTGTTGAAGTTATTACTGGTTATTACTCCCATTGTCACAAAGAGACCAACTGAAGATTTAAAGTGAGCCACTTGATTGTATAGAAAATTCAAAGTTATGTTTAGCAGATTAGCATCCTGTCCTCTACAACAAATGATTTGTGAAAAGATTAACAGAAATATTGAACCAAGAAACAAAGAAACACAAATTTGAACTAATGATCAATGAGTTAATTGCTTTACCCATACTGACATAAAACCCATTCAGCTAAACAGCATAAGTTTCAGACAACAGATATACTGCCTTGTGTCTGCTTTTTCTATCAAAGTTAAAGTGGCCTCTGTTTCTCACAAACAGCTGATTCCATGCCATCTCTACTCAAGCACACCCTCTATTCCTCTCATCACTCATTATTCCTTACCACTAAGACTTGCATTAACTACTATAACCATCCATCCAAAGAAAACCACCAGACCTCTAAAATTCCATCTGTGCACATGCTTACTACAGCTTTCATCTGCTCAAAATAAATTTAACCATGTTATTTCAGTTTCAGATGGCCTGTGAAGGACATAAAATACAATAAAATTTTTTAAAATTAAAAATAAATCTAAAATGCTACAAATTGTCAATACAGTGATTTATACAGATAATATATGTACCAATTCTGGGATGGATCTTATCTCGAGCCTCTTGACTAAGAACTGCACTCTGGTTTCCCAAAACAGCCGATGTAGAAATTTGACAACGAGAGAGACGGGCAGTCAGATTGCCAATTGACTTGACAAGCTGTCGGTTCATTGTTCACACACTGCAAAATAGAGGAAAGATATTAGCACAATTTAAAAAGAATGAGTTGAAAGACATTTCTATTAACAAACAATGATATATGTTGCATGTGTGTGTGTGAATAGTTCTAGAGATATTAAAATGCATTATTAGTTATAGAAAAAATATACTTCACACAGGAATCCCAGGAATCCAATGAAACAAGTCAATGTTAATAAACAAAACTTCTTTTCTTTTTAATAGCTTAGAGAAGGAAAAGATAAAATTTTCCTCAGATTGGCGGCCTGGCTTGAATGTTTGCAAAAGAGTGGACACTGGTAAAGCACAACTACCTATCAAGAGACAGGTGGTGGCGCTACACCATCAACAATTTAACATTAACATTGCTTAAATTATAGAATTGCATTTTTATTTTTTAGTTTGTCAAACATGAAATCAGTTATGTAACATTATATAAATTATACAGTATTCCCTTTTTTGTTTCAGTTTGTTTGCTGGTTTCCCTCTTTCTGTCACATAGATGTATAATGTTAGTATGCATAAGTGGTACAGATAAGCTGAGAGAAAAACTAAGTGTAAGAGAAATTGAACGTAGCATATAAAAGACAATTGATATGGACATGTGTATAGATGACTATTCTATCAGGAGATTTCAAGTAGAAGAAATTATGGTAGAAGGCCAAGGAAGAAAAGGACAGAAGTAGTGAAAATTGATCTCAAGATGCAGATCCTCAGCCAGAATATGAGAAAGGAACGCAACAAGTGGTGCGAAACTGTGTTAAAGAGGGCCCAGCCAACATTGCAAGCATGAAAAACAGAAACAAAAATGATGCTGATTGTGAGGTGAGAGACAGATTTGGATAGAAAGAGAGAAGTAGCCAGCAGGCAGCAGACAGACTGTGAAATATAAGAAATGGCAGAAAAGTGACACAGAGAGCACAAGAGAGGAGAGGTAAAAAAAAGGAGTTCCACAATAGAAAAGGAGAATTAGAGAGATAAAATAAAATACCAGAGGTATAGAGAGGGTTAGAAAAATGAGTATGAGACAACTGTGTGTGCATGTGGGTGGGGTTGGAAAATGAAGAAAGTGGCAATAGATTTAGATTGGGTGGGGAGTAAGAAAATAAGAGAGGAAATGAAGAAACAATGTAGTCAGTAATAATAATGAAAAATAAGGGAGTTAAAGTTAAGGAAGTGAAGAGATGACTCCTTAAATAGACAACAGGTAACATGCAAGTCAAACAGATGAAGACATTCTCAGTCATAAAGAAACTACATGACTATCACAAGATGATGTTCTACAGGCATTGGATTTGAACTACTGCAAAATGGTAACATGAAACGAGAGAAAACAAAAGATTCAAGATAAAAAAAAAGAATAGAAAGGAAAAAATGAAATAAGATGAAAACAGAACAAGGCTTGAGACAGCAAAATGAAATAAATCATTTTTAGTAGGCACTGTGATAATGTATACATACACACACACATTGTAGCATAGTTAGGGTAAGAGGCATTTTTCCCCACTTTGGAGATACTTCCAGATTAGTGAATTTAAAACAAGTGAAGCCCAGCATGAACATCTACAGGAAGAGAATCGAGAAAAGGGTTTAGTCTGAATGCTAGCAGAGTTAACACTGCTGTAGGCCCCAAAAGCCAGGTAGGTCCATCGTCACCATCCTTGCTTTTTTCTATGATTGCACGGGTCAGACAGAATTCATTGAAGTAGATTTTCTATAGTCAGTTGCCCTTCCTGTTTCAAAACAATGTAATATTTCCACATGGTTGGTTATATTTTCAAGCAAAACTAAAAGGCTTGTATGACAGTGACACTTATTTACAACTATTGTATGATATCCACATAAGGACATTGACACACAAGGCTGGGCTTCTTTCAGTTTCTGCCTACTAAATCCACTCACTAAGTTTTGGTTAGCTCAGAATTATAATAGACAGTTGACAAAAGTGCCAAGCAAACTTTTTAGCCACTCAGCCAATCCCGTACTTAATTATATGTACAGAGCATTTTTGTACATAGACCATTGAATAGATGTAATTAGTTTATAAACTGCTAGATGAGTGTATATGCACACCTATGAGAAGACATATGTGTGTGTGTGTGTGTGTGTGTGTGTGTGTGTGTGTGTGTGTGTGTGTGTATGTGTATATATATATATATATATATATATATAAAGTCTATATATCTTTAGGATTTTGCTTTGCAACCAAATATCTCTGGATTTGATGCTTAATGAATGACTTCCTTTGTCACTCAACATGAGAAACAATAAAACTGATTGGTTCATTAGTAACATTATTGATAATAATGTTATTCACAAATTGCAATATAAAATAAGTAAAATATGGATAATTAAGGCAAACTTCGTTTTTTAACTGACTAAAACTTTTGGACAAATGAAAAGAAATGGCTGTTAGCACTTCTGCAGAAGTCTTGCTGTACAAGGTTAAAAGACACCTCACCATAGAACACTGTCCCTCCTGACTCAGACTGCTACACTAATATAAACAAGTTAATCACTTCAATTATACACTGTTCCTATCATCTACCTTCAGTCTGTGCCACACTAACTTCTGTTCACCCATTTCCTTCGAGACTATTTCATCTGAACCTAGTTTGTCATCAATTTCCTGCTTCTCAGGATAATCTACAGTGCTATATACCGTTATTGATCCCACATTTAATTACAATGAAAAATTACACAAATCCATATCAAAAGGTCTCTGTTATTTGTCACTAAATGCATGCATGAACTCGCATACACACACAGCCTCTACGGTCAAACAGTATCCTCTTCTTGAGGATACATTACCAAGTAGTAGGCTAAAAATAAGCTATTTTTAGCTTACTACTACTGTGTGGCTTAACTGTATCAGTGGGTAACAGTGTAATTAGATAATGAAGTCCTACATAAAACAACTATGTGCTGATTGTATCTGTAATGCTGAGGGTGCTACACAAAAAAACATTCAAGACCACATCCAAAAGTCATCTTGCTGGTTGGCACTCACCAGCACACTCCAACCTCTAGCCTAAGGACACTGTTTCATTACTCAGCTTTAATTGCTACCACTCCAATAAACTTGGTCCCTCAAAATGAGCTAATTGCATATAAAGTCCACTTGGTACACCAGTTTCTCCTCCTAGGCTCAGTACTGATCACTATAACCAATCCTTCCTTCCAGAATGTCAACCTCTGAAGAAGACTCAGCCAATTACAGTTCCAATGGTAGACACCATATATGCAAGGATCAGAGATTAATTCACAATCCAAATCAGCCATACATAATCCACATTTCAGCAGTCTAGCTTAGCAGTTATACTGAAAACATAGATTGGTACACTTTTCATTTGCATACCCTCATGTATAGGTTAAAGAATATTTTCTTCTAACATTGAACATTACAAGGAGAATTAATGACTGTTCTGGTCAAAATTGTAGCCTAACTTTGCATCAAATTTAATACACTAAGTAAATCTCCTTTCCATTTCAACAAGCTCACCATCAAATGCCAAAGCACCTTTGGTCACATCAGACCAAAACCATTGCCCCTTCCATTATCCTTAATGTACTGTAGCGTTAGGCTCTATCCTTTGGAAACACACAAGTGTGTTTCCATTTGCAAAGAAGAGAAAACTCTGATCTTGCCAATTTATCATTCCATTGCACTCACTGCCAACATCTCGAAAAATGATGAAGATAGCCATTAACCTCTAAATCCCTTTCTCTTTCCTTGACAACCACCTGTATAGCTTTTGTAAAGTCAGATCTACTGGAGATATGTTCTCTTAAGACCCTTTAAAAATTGTGAAAATAGTGTCATTAAATTTGACTCAGCTAACTGTGGTATGTGAATCTCCTAGAAAAACATTCACACATGTGCTCCGTCCTTCTCTTGTCTCAATGGTTTCCTGTCAGTACCAATAAAGTGTGTTAGTGAAATTTTAACTCATTATCAACTCTGCCGAGTTCAGTTTTGACCCTCGCACTACTTATTATCACCAACCATAGCCACTCCTACCCAGGTGGTACCAAACTTCGTGCACCCAATCACCTACTTGCAATCTTGACATCACACTAAACCTGCACTGACCCCAACAGCGAAAAGAATCACTACATATATCAAAGAAACAATATTGTAGCCTTCTACAAAACATAACTAGTATGCAACTAGAACCCTCAAGGTTGCTACTAATGTTACACCTCGTCATCACTAAGGATCTCTTTGCAACTTAGCCAAGACAGGCTTTCTTTTCAGGGCCTGAAAATATTTTCAGACCATAAAAACTAACACTACAAATAGTTAAAGCAAGATTCACAGTAGATCCCACATCTGAGACATCCAAAAACAGGCTACCTGACTCATTGGTAGGTTCAGTTGTGAAATCACCTATCTACCTTCTCTACCACTACTTCAAGGGCCCTAACCCCTCAGAGATGGCTAGACTGAAGTACTTTCAATTCAATTCAGCAACAAAAATCTTGTCCAAACCACTGTCAAATCCTGCCTCTGGGATTCCCTCCCAGCCAATATTTTTCTTTCAGCTGTCAAGTTGCAGCACATCATCTTCCTCCAGTCTAGATTAAAAAAAAAACCCAGCAATGCTAAGCTTAAAAAAATATTGTATCTTGCAGTGAACAAACTGTCTGAATAAATGTGGAAAAGGATCAAGAGTTAAATAATATTCTAGCTACACAAATAATTGGACAGTGGAGTGAGTTCCTGTCCAGATAATAACACTATACCACATACAATAATCATTGCATGTCAAAGTGTGCAGTTTAATCCTCAACTAGTCAGAGGCATAGTATAATTGGAACAACAAAAAAGATCATATCTAGTCATTTGGCCATCTGCCTAGATACTGACCTGATACTATACAACACCACCTACCCTGCAAAGATTAAATTGCTTGAGTAACAGAGCTAATCTACAGTTAAATAGTGTTATCTACCTGTTAGTCTGCCTAAAACTGTATATGTACCAAAGCTATTTCTCTAACATTGTATAGCTCTGGAAGTTTCTGCAATGATAAGGTTATACTACCATAGGTATGCCCTTAATATGGTAACCAACAATAAATACAATCACTGGCATGTAAGTGAGACAAAGAAGAAAATATAGAAGGCTTAAATGGCCTGTATTTAGCTCTAGTTTCATACATTAAGCATTGAAAAATAAATTGCCCTCTGAATGGGTTGACAGTTTATTGCAGGTAATATTGCTCAGATGTTCAAAACAACTACATGAAATGAGGATACAATATTCTGCCCTGCAATACAATAAAATGCTTTCAGTAGAGTTGAATCACACATACAACCAAGTAAGCCTTTACAGTATCCATTCAGCCACCATACTCCTACTACATTTATAAGAAAAGATATTTCTGCTGATAATGCCTTCCAAAAGGTCATTTATGATAGTAGTGAAAGTTTTGGAAAGAATTTATCACTACACTATATTAATGTGATTTTTGTAAAAGTTTCTCACCAAGAATTTATTATAGAAAACATAACAGGAATTCTAAAAACACAGAATACCCATTATCATTATTTAATTTTAAAAAGGCAAAATAACTGAAAAACTTATAGGTGGGTAAAAATATACAGAAAAACTAACTCCAAAGAGCAAAGGTGACCTACACTTTCTTTTCAAAGAAAACAAACAGCAAGTAAATGGATACAAACAGATGTTAGATAAGAAAAGACTAAAGAAACAAAACTAGTTGGAAATATTTACAGTGAAAGAAAGGAGCTAGGCAACTTGAAAACTATTTCCTCGGTGTTGTTTAACCCCAAGTTACTTCCAGCTGAGCAGACCTATGATCAAAGATGCTCTAGCCTTGAGTATTGCTTTTGTTTCTTTCCTTTAAGACTGTGAAGTGAGATTTGGCTACTATTTCTAGTGGTTTGAGTGGCTACACTGAGGCTCCTTTAATGGATAAAAAACAGAAATGTTGACCCTTGGATATTCATTCACTATCTTAAATGTTGACTATCCCCCTCAGTTGAATGATAAAATAAATAAATTTAAAAAGTCCAAGATGAATGACTCACTCAGTTGGTGCCATAACTAGATTTGTGTTAAGAATTGTCAATGTTACTGAAGTGTGAGTTTTCACTAGAATCACTCTACAACAGGAAGTCATTAAGAATAACGAAGGACAGCCTTTTGTGATCGCTGAATTGTTAGAAATAGCAGCCAAATCTCCCTCACGCTACCTTTTTTTAATAAACGACACTGAATACTCTTGTTCTGGATGCATTCTGTGAGAAAAAGAGGTGAGATGACCAGGGTTGACATGGGTTCGAATAACAACGTCAGCATACCGAATTTTCCTTTTAAAAGGAAACTAGGAATGCAGATTTTGTCCAAAAGGTTGCATCATTATTCCAGTACTGGATCTGATTCACTGACATTCATAACAAATATCATATCCTTGAATTCAAAGAAATTTGTTTTTGCGTTTTTTTTTCCTTCTAAGACAAGGTTAAGTGTAAAAGACATTTTCAGAATTATAAATAGTAATTGTGTATAATCGTCTACAATTTGAACCTGTGCACATCAGTTTCGAAACATACTGAAATGTGCGAGTTGTGAGGAAAGTAATAGAGCACTTGAATGCACACGCACAAACATCTGGTTTAGAAAGACATTGTCAGACCACAAGTGTTTCTCATCTTCAAGGTGATACTGCACAAAATACATGGTCAATCCTTCCTCCCCAGAACTAATTCAATCTGAAAATTCCATCTCGCAGGCATTTTTTCTTCCGGCAGTTATCAAGTTGAAGAGTAACGGTATCAATCTTGGCAGTTTACAATATCCTGCGAAGGTCATTGTCTGCTACCTGCTCTTTTCACAAACACATACAACTGTCTGGCCTATTGTTTTTACCTGACTTTTTTTTTATTTTTGGTAAACTCCCACGCTATATGTAACTTGTTTTTGTAATATTCCTTTCATCCGACGTCCTTGTGACAAATAAAAGAAATTATTATTAAACTATATACAAGAGGAAGAGTCCTGCTATCAGTTTAAAAACAAAACAAAAAAAAATTCATTCAAATTTAAACTAACGCCGTGTATGAACGGTAAGTTGTTAATTACAAAAGAAAAAAATGAGATATCGTAGACGAAGCGGCGGAAGTAAAGGATACGTACACCACCCGTTATCGGCGTTACAAAAACCCTAACACTAAACACCAGGTGTATGTATTCTTTACTTTCGCCAACGAAGAAGATGCTGAGGTCAAATATTGTTGACAATGTAGAAAGCCACAATTATGTAATATTAACAGGAAGAATAAATGTAATAGTAACCCGTGTGTATTGACTACAACTGACTGTAGGACAAGAACGTATAAAGGTCAATTATAGACGGATATATCACGTAAGCCAATTGTAACAAACAGGTTTTTTGTGGGGGGTCACACCTACACCTGTGCAGCTGGACCCACAACAGGTGACATTTATCAGTCAATGATAATTAATATATTAACAGTGGTTGAAGAAAAGGGGCCTACTGTTAGATATGTTGGTTTTGTAGCATAATACTCGAACAAAATAATTCAACATTGAAATCATCCAGAATTTTACGGTCTCATTTTTGAAAATCTGAAATGCTAATTTAAATTTTTAAGGATTAAAAAAATGCATTTTTCAAGGAGAGGTGCGGAACTGCATTAGATCCCAAAATTTAATTATTATGAATGAAAACAATATAATTTATTGATTCAAGCAGGAGCTATATCAGTTCGATGCTCTACAGAGCGAGTTAACACATTGAGAGAGAGAAGAAGGAAGCGAGAAGACAAAGGAGTAAAATAATTAAATAAACATTTAGTTGGATTTACAAAACGGGAGATATTATTAGAGAATGAGAACATAACTATTAATATATTGAATAAATATCTATCAGTAAAACGGTAGAAGAATACAATGATTAAGATGACTTAAAACGGTTCGATGTGTAAATGGAGGAGGACGTTTGAGTCAGAATGACAGAAAATTTACAAAGAAAGAGTTAATTTTGGTATATTTTTCCTTCAAAAATGATTTCATACAAAAAGAAGTGTAGAAGTTGTGGCCGTTGCTATATTTCTTGAATAAAGATAAAAGCGACCTTACGTTAACCTTGAGGACACAACAACCTTCCCACATGTCCACTTTTTATAATGGACATTAAAATCCTTTAGTGGTAAAAATAAACCACAGGATGATGCGAAATAAATAGTTACCAAAACACAAGCATAAATAAATAAATACTAACCTGGTAACTAATGGACCGATGTAAAGGAGAAAAGATATTCAGAGAAATGTGCTTCTCCAGAGAGTTAGGTGGTGGACGAGACTTGACGAAGCCGACGAGACTTAATGAGATCAAGAAACTTAACTCTTTCCAAACTATGCGCTAAGGACGAGGTGGGAGGTTATGGTAGAGAACGGTTCTATCACTGCCGTCATTAGACTTTTTTTTTTTAATTAAAAAAAAATACAAAAGTATTTTCGAAATAATGAGTGGATAAAATGAGAAGGGAAATTTTTGAAAGTTTTGATTCTAACACATTCTTAGAGCAAATGTTCACTGCAGTGCATCATCATTATAACTCCTATACATCTAATATTTAATGACTAATTCATCTGCCTTTTCATTTTAAAGCGGTGAGCTGGCAGAATCGTTAGCACGCTTCCAAGAATCGTTGCATTTCGTTTGTCTTTATGTTTTGAGTTCAAATTCTGTTGTGGTTAGCTTTGTCTTTCATCCTTTTGAGGTTGATAAAATAAGTACGAGTTGAATACTGGGATTGATGTAATCGACTTATCCCTTCTCCTGAAATTGCTGGCCTTGTGCCAACATTTGGAAGCAATATTTAATGACAAATTTTCAAATCTTATGTTGGTAATAAATTTGATCGTAAATTGACTATGATAAAGTCACCAATACCCACAGGGATATGAACTAACTCTAGATACTATTTCAATTTACTACAGATAGCAGTCAAACATTCTTCAAATTACATTTTACAGTTTCAAATAACACCTGGACACGTTAGATAATGCAATTCTACCAAGCGTAACTTTGAAAAAAATGAAGTGATCTTTGATCTTATGCTTGCTTAATTAAGAATGAACATTGAAGCTAAGCAACAATAACAATATTTTTTAAAAAATACATCTCTGAGAAAGATTTAAGGTTCTAGATTAATGATTCTCAATCATTTTGACTTAGTTGCACACTGAAAGTCATATATAAAATTACTGATGCACTTTGGTACAGTATGTAAAACAACACTGGCACACTCTACATGGAAAGTTAAGAAAACTCTACTTATAATGGAAGGTTTTTTATGATACTTTTGGGGTATCTTCTTCTTCCATTATAATTATTCTGTTGATTCAAGGAGCTGGAAATACGAAGAATGAGGTTCTCAGGCAGAGTGAATTCAATAACCACTTATTCATAGGTGCTTTGTACAAGGGGGTTGCTTTCAGTAACCATCTTCACAGCAGTGCATAGTTAGCCTTCTCTCTCATACATGTGAGGTTCAATAACCTCTGGAGATAATGCATGTGGTATCACAGTGGGACAAAAGTTTGCTGTGAGTTCCTGGCTGTGAAGTCTTGCTCGGCATCAGCGTGAAAAGAATGAGAGGGAAAATGCTGTTGTCTTTTCCTTAAAAAATAGTTGCAGGTGAGATCTCATTTTTGTCTCATGTATGGCAATGGTTACAGGCAAGATCTCACTGTTTCAAAATGGCACTGGCTTCTTTGTGCCTTGCTACAGGGGCTCCCCCCCTGAGAATGCCAGTGTGAAAATAGAGAATAACTGGAGCAGGCACAAGAAAAGAGCAAAGATGGTAACCGATTGCAAACAACAAGATATGGTACAAAAATGTGACGAGTCAAAAAGAAAAATAATTGCAAGAAATATAAATTGGCATGCACAAAATGTACAATGGCAGAGTATTGGAATTGTTCAGTAACACAGGGGCCAATGCACAGTATGGCTTGTCCTGGTGACATGAGGTTTGTTTGTGTTAGGTTGTGGTGATGAAGGTGGAGGTGTAGGTGATGGTGTGGTCAAAGGTGCATGTGTGAGTGGATGTGTAGGTGGTTGTAAAGGATTAAAAGTGGGTGTGGCTAGAGTGTCATCGAAGGGTGTGGAAACCTCAAAATATGCTTTTTTAAGTCTCTCGACTAACATGGTCTCTGCCCGACCATTGATGTCGAGACTAAAAGTTTTGGGTGTGCGCAATAGCACATGAAACAGTCCTTTATAGGGAGAAACAAGTGATCCTCTGAGAAACAAGTGGTCATCCTGAACAAAAGCATGAGTCCACTTGTCAATGTCTGGTGGGACATGAGAGGGAATAGATTGGTCACGCTGATACATTGGTGAAAGACTTGAGAAATTCAAGCGAAGTCTGGTGACATACGACGTTGGATCAGGATGTGATGAACTGGCTGGTGCTAACATTGTACCAGGAAGTGCCAAGGTGGTACCGTAAAGGAGTTCAGCAGAAGAGAAACCTAAGTCTGTCTTAACGGCAGTGCGACAACCAAGAAGAACGATAGACAGGAATTCTGTCCAAGATTGCAGATCAGGAGTGGCACGTAGTGTGTCCATGTGACATGTTAATGCATCGACTCTCTCCAAAATGTTGTCATGTGACGAAGTAAGGTAATATTTTTCATAGCCACATGTTTTCATGGAAGATTGTGACAGAAGAACACCACTTGCATGACTCTAACACTTGCTTATAACCAATACACAATGTTAACACAAGGAGATAGTAACACACACACATGTACATACACACACACACACACACACATCTCATTATCATCATCATTTAACATCTGTCTTCTATGCTGGCATACGTTGGACAATATGTATTTGTGTGTGTGTGTGTGTGTTCATTTCTTAAGTGATAATACTTTTCTTAAATAAGCTGTCATTGATTTAACTTTCTCTACAAAGGTAACTGACTTTACCTTTTCACTTCAAAAACTGATATGGTCAGCCATTTGACATTGGTATATCATATATGATTAATATTTTGGGATTGAATTGATTCAATCAATTACGTTCCTTTATCTGCAAAACTGACATGATACTAACTCAAGTTCTGTCAAGAGCAACCTTACTTTTCATTTTTCCTGGATTAATAAATTACCAGCTGATTACTGCATTATTTAATCAACTTCATCACTTTTTAAAAAAATTATGACTGCAAGGCTTGTAAGAAACCCTGATCAATAAATAAGCAAAACATCAGAAAATTAGATAGAAACTAAATATTTGCAAGATAATAGTTCAAAGATAACTAAGTTATATATATATATAAACAATCAATTTAAAATAGAAAATGAAAAGAGAGCCACTGATATAACTCAAGCCTTCTTTTCAAATTAGGTACTAAGTTTCTGTTATTTTGTCTTCACAAGGATAATTTGCCAGGCACAAGTAATAACAGGTTCAAGTTCTGTCATTGGGTCCCTTGCTGTTTAATGTTTCTAATTTGTGTATATAAGGAAAATTCTCAGCCATCAACCAGGGATTCTCCCTGTGACCAGAGTTTGGTTTGCCAAGACCCTCCAGCTCCTTCTATATTGTGCTACATGCATTCAATCAGCCATGCTCTTGTTTCCAGTCCATGCTTTCATGTCATCAATTCATAGATGTCATTGATGCCCTCTTGCTCTCATCTCCTCTACACTGCCAGTCAAGATGGTCTTGGGTAATGGCTCATAGTGCATTGTATGTTCAAAATATGATAGATTTGTGGACTTTTTAGTTCTGCAGCATTTGTTACCCCATCTTTTCAGTTTATTCTGCCAAATCTGCAAAAGATCCACATCTCAAAGGCATCTGGCAGTCAAACATAAGTCAGTCAGTCAGTCCTAAGAAGTGGGTGAAAGCTTTTACGAAAGGTGCAGATTTTATCATTGAACAAAAATGATCATTAAAATATTAGTAGTTAATTAAAAACTCAACATTATTTTACATCTTTAATTACCTGTTATGGATTCTCTTCTAACAAGTGGTATTAATCTATGCCTCTTTATATACTGAGTTCAAATCCTGCTGAGTCAACTTTGCCTTCTGGGATCTATAAAATAAATATAGCAGTCAAGGACTGAGTTGATATAACCAACAACACTAATTTTCAAATATGATGACTTGTCTCTATGTTAGAAATCAATATATTACTGGTGCAATTTTACTAATGCCAGAAATTAGAAAAACAAATTTGACCAATGAATATTACTCAGAATGTTGGAGTATGAAATTAGACATTGGTAACCATTTCTGACAACTCACTTCCTTCATAAATGGTAAATACTGATAAATGATCCCTAAATAGACTGACTATCTCTTTTTGATCAATACATTATTGTTTGACTTCCCTCTTAGTATCTCTGTCATTCTCTCTCTCTATCTCTCTCTCTCTCTCTCTCTCTCTCTCCCTCCCTCTCTCTCTCTCTCTCTCTCTCTCTCTCTCTCTCTCTCTCACACACACACACACACACATCACATTCACCAGAGATGTTTTGTATGCAACTGAAGCTGTTCATCAAGGATTTGCGTACATAATCATCAAAAGACCCACAAAGATGATGATCATCAAATTTAATAATAAACAACCATAAGCAGGTGAGCAAGATTGTTCCTGTAAGTTCTGGAAATTAAATCACTTTGACAGGTTTTACCCCTCTCAGACCTGTGTCTCTGTGTCTAACTTTATCCTCCACCTGGACTTCTGAGCAAAAAGATAAATAAACAGTTGAATATAAAGCTCAAGAGTAATGATTGCAGGTAAACTAATGAACATAACTGACTGCATTTTTTTTTCTACTTATGTTTATCATTGCTGATTTACCAGGAATCCAGTGGAGATGACATTTAATCTATCACTACTAAAGCAGGAATACTGCGTGGCAGGGTTAATCTTTTATTGACATTCTATTCAAGGAAAGGTTCAGATCACTTTATTCAAAAGATAGGATAAATCTCAATGAATGCTTGAGTGGTTTCTTTGAATGACAATAACAGGAATACAATAACAACGACAGGTGAAGGTTGAGAGTAATGGATTTAAATTATTTATTGTCTTTTTAAGAGCTCAATTGCTTAGGGATTTTCTGAATTTAGATTTAACATTATCAGTAATGCTTCTACAACTTATAATTTTGAGAAGTTTAAATTTATGTTAGGGTAGGCTACAGTCTTTATTTCAATCATATAAGAATCAGAAAGAATATTTATTTGGTTAGATGATAATGAATTGATAGTTTGAACTCCTTTGCACAGACAAAAATTTAAACTAATCAGCTAATGAACCATAACTATTTTTAAACTGGTACTCTTAGCTAGGGTGTTGAACTATTTGATTTAAATATATAGTCCATCAGCTACTTTTATTAGTTAATATCCTCCACTACTTGTATCCTTGACCAGAACTCCAAGCACTCTTGATCTCTTTCTCATTCATAAACCCAACCATTACTGTGTCATTACTGACTCTTTCTCATTACTTAATAAAGTTGATTTCAAAACTGCCAATCATACAAGTCCTTTCTCCACAAATACCCAGGTACTTCAAGTTGGTTAACTATTTGGACCTCCACCAGTTTTATGTTAGCTGCTTATGACAGTGAATATACTTCACTTGTAATTCATTTGAAATGATTTAGTCCATGACAAATATTATCCTCCAAGGCATGTCACACAAACTTTGACAAAATCAGTGTTGTTACTCTTGACATCAGCAAAGGCTTTTGACCATGTCAAGCATGAAAACCATCTAAGATGCTCACCCATAGGTTTCATCCCTCTTTCAGCTTAGATAAGAGGTTTTCTGTTGGATGGTACAAACAGGGCTCTTCTTTTCCTACATTTTTCCTTCAGAAATTCAAACTGAGCATCAACCATGCTAAAGTCACTGGTCAGTGAAACCAAGACCTAGAATCAAGCCATAAATTCTCAGTAGCCAGGTTCATACCATACATAGATCATGCTCATATCACACAGTCTGTCCTGATTAGCAACCTATCAGCTCACAGTGATATCATGCCATATCATGAACATCATCTGCAATGTTCTCAAGGTTCCTGTGCTTTTCTTAGTATAAGGCAAAAACCTGTCAAGAACAACTCCTGAGGTTTGAGTGCCACCAGGGAACACACATCCTCACCTCTCACCACAAGCAATCAGAGAGCCGCTTAGTATACCAGAAACAACATCAAATTTTCCTTTGCTGAATCCAGCTAGAAATGAAAGGAATTCCTCTTCATAAATGTAAACCAACTCTTTCCTGCTTCTTGAGCCTTACTAATCATTACCAGGGGAGGACCCAAGGCACCCCTCAAAAAAAGAAGTGTGCCCTTCTAAATAATGTTATTACGCCCTTTTCTCATGGAATTGTATTCCTTTCTGACCTTGTGCCCACCCTTCTAAAAATCCCTGAGACCACGCCTGATTACTATGTATATTTGTTATACTGAAGCTCATTTCTAATCGCCTATGTCTCTACCAGTAGTCATTAGAAACTTATGTAATTATATACAATAAATCATCATCATCATCATCATCATCGTTTAACGTCCGCTTTCCATGCTAGCATGGGTTGGACGATTTGACTGAGGACTGGTGAAACCGGATGGCAACACCAGGCTCCAGTCTGATTTGGCAGAGTTTCTACAGCTGGATGCCCTTCCTAACGCCAACCACTCAGAGAGTGTAGTGGGTGCTTTTACGTGTCACCCGCACGAAAACGGCCACGCTCGAAATGGTGTCTTTTATGTGCCACCCGCACAAGCCAGTCCAGGGGCACTGGCAACGATCTCGCTCGAAAATCCTACAGGAGCCAGTCAGGCGGTACTGGCAACGGCCACGCTCAAAATGGTGCATCTCATGTGCCACCCGCACAAGAACCAGTCCAGGGGCACTGGCAACGATCTTACTTGGCTTGCCGGGTCTTCTCACGCACAGCCCATTTCCAAAGGTCTCGGTCCGTAGTCATCGCCTCGGTGAGGCCCAATGTACGAAGGTCTTGCCTCACCACCTCAGCCCAGGTCTTCCTGGGCCTACCTCTTCCACGGGTTCCCTCAACTGTTAGGGTGTGGCACTTTTTCACGCAGCTATCCTCCTCCATTCTCACCACATGTCCATACCAGCGCAATCGTCTCTCTTGCACGCCACAACTGATGCTTCTAATGTTCAGCTTTTCTCTCAAGATACTTACACTCTGACGGGTATTCACATTGACATTACACATCCAACGGAGCATACTGGCTTCATTCCTTGCGAGCTTACGTATGTCCTCAGCAGTTACAGCCCATGTTTCACTGCCATGTAGCATGGTTGTTCGTACGCATGCGTCATACAGTCTGCCTTTTACTCTGAGTGAGAGTCCCTTTGTCGCCAGCAGGGGTAAGAGCTCTCTAAACTTTGCCCAGGCTATTCTTATTCTAGCAGCTACACTTTCAGCGCACCCACCCCCACTACTAACTTGGTCGCCCAGATAGCGGAAGCTATCGACTACCTCTAGTTTTTCACCCTGGAATGAGATAGAAGTTGTTTCCTGTTTGTTTGCAGTCTTTATTGCACCTGAACATCTGCCACAAACAAAAACTAACTTGCTAGTTAACCTGCCTTTGATGTTGCTGCACCTCTTATGTGTCCATAGCTTGCACCGGGTACATCTTATAGAGTTACTACCTACTCCTTTTCTACATACTGAGCAGGGCCATCTACCTGAAGGGGTTTGTGTTTTATCTACCTTCCTACTTATTAGGATTTTGGTTTTAGCTAGGTTGACTCTAAGGCCCTTCAATTCTAGACCTTGCTTCCACACCTGAAACTTCTCCTCTAGTTCTGATAGTGACTCCGCAATTAGGGCAAGGTCATCAGCATAGAGGAGCTCCCAGGGGGGGGGGGGGGGATGAATATATTGTGTTATGTTCATATTGTTCATGTATGCATAACACACAGCCCAGTTTACACTAAGCAAATAACATACCAACGAAACATCCCACTGTGACACCTGTAAAGGTCATGGACTCAACCTTCCCCAAAAAGAAAGAATGTGTTGAGTAAGTTATTCATATTTTATAGGCATAGGTGTAGAGAAGCTTGCTTCCCAACTATGTGATCTTGGGCTCAGTTCCACTACATGGCATCGTGGGCAAGTGTCTACAGCTATGAGAAAATATTACTTTGCTTGGTAACAGGTAAAAGCAGGTGACATGAAGGGCATTCAGCCGTAGAAAATCTGCCTCAAGAAATTCTGTCTGACCCATGCAAGTTAAAAAATATGAACGGTAAATAATGATGTCAATGATGATATATGGTAAAAATCACTATACGCTAATTAGTCACAGTTACCTCACTGAATACAACCGTCGCAACTCTTTTAATGTAGACTTTTTTTTTCACGAAAAAATAAAGGGGTAGGTGGTATCTATCTCTGTAAATTTATTTATAGATAACAGCTAAATTACCACATATACCAAAAAAAAAATTTTTAGATGGAAGTGTAAATATACTACTATCAAGACTCAAACGTAGAGTATATCCACAACCTCTGCAGAATTAATGACGTTTATTTAAGTACTTATAATGAGTCCCTGAAAGATAATAAAAGCTTGCTGGTTAGTGTTTCGTGGTCTCTTAACATAGCTTCCGAGTTCCTTCGTAGACACAGGTACGTAAGCTATATACGATACAAAATGCCTATCAAATCGAAACTGCTGTCACTTCACATGCGATTGATGCAAAGCAATGTCATTAAAGAAAGTAATATAAATTTTGACGTGCGTATATACACAAGCAAACATTGAGGAATCCATCTACACATACGTACACACGTTCACGTGCACGTACCCCCCTCTCACATACATATACACACAGAGGAATGAGTGATCGGTTTCCGTCAGAGCACCCTGTATATATTGTGTTATGTTAACATACGGCAAGATCGAGAAATCATACATAATCGATAGAACAGGCTTTATGATGTCAGTAAAGTCAAGGTCCCGTCTTTTTTTGTCTTCGACTTCTCTAAGCCAGCAAGTACCCATTTACATCATTAATATAAATGGCTGTAGCATTAGAAAACTTCCTTTGGCTGCCACCGGGAGACTGAATTGATGGTAAGTTTCACTATTTCAACATGAATTCAGAACAAAAGCCTTTTAATTTCTGGTCAGTATGTCTTATACCTGTTATTTTAGTGCATCTTTATATTATCACTCTTCCCAAACTAAACACTTTTCTGAGTGATGTTTATATTTCTTTTTTTTTACATGTAAACAAGCTGCAGGAGTGTTATATATATATATATATATATATATATATATATATATATATATATATATATATATATATATATATATATATATATATATATATATATATATATATAAACAGTGACACCTGTTTAAGATATTACATGTGTTTGTTTATTAATCTCCTCGCATGTGTGTATATATATATCACTTATTTATAAACGTAATTTGACTCGTTCTCATCTGTCGTATTTTTCTCAGTCAAACTCTACTATTTTTCCACCTACGTATAGTAATGTTCAGAGTTGTGAATACTTTTTACAGTATTACAATATCGTAACGATCATTCATGTGTAAAGAAACTCAGTGTGCTGTAATACTCTTTCGGTTATTCTTCCTAGACAAGATATGTATATCGGATGGAGCACTATTATCCTTGTTAATTACATATTTTATGATTACAGAAAAAAAAAATTAAAATGCTGGGTAACTTAATTGTTGAAGCGTTATTATTTGTGTTAGAACAGTAATTGACGTTCGTCTTCGTGTTTCGGTTTCAGTATGTATTTTATTCAGTCGACCGTAAAGGTTCGCCCTCCTCATTAATTATAGATAATGAAAGTAGTCCAAAATCCAGCAGTCCTTTAATACAGTCGTTAGACAATGAACGGCAGCGCATATGACTCTTTTTCTGGACCTACGAGATTAGTTGTTAAAGAGGAAGATGTTTGTTTCAGGCCGGAGGCTTAGCGCGATTGAGTGAACTCTGCTAACGAGATCTGTGGGCCAATTGGTGATGTTAGACCTTAGGAAGTGTTGCCTAGCCTTTAGTCATCCTTGAATGAGCAGACCCCTGATTAAAAGAATTCCAGTCATGAACATGCATAGTTTTATTTCAGATATCGTAAATGGAGAGCTCCATTATCGAATGTGTCTTTTCCTTCTTTAAAACAACATGAAAACGATTTGAGGAATATTTATTTTGTCTGCTACATTACGTTTTGGTAGAGTTAAAGATGGCAGTTAAAATGTCCACTAATAATTTGGCTTCATACTTTTATTGTTGTGAACAATCAAAGATAACTCCGATTGTTTCTTTAAACCATCATTACTTTGATACTACCTACAAATAGCAGTTGTGTAGCACCAGGTAATCCTAGATGGAACAGTTCTATCATACGCAGATGGCCGAACGGCAAGGTGCGACATACAGGCCCATCTATCCAACTAGATCAGTGTTCCGCAACCTTTTTTCACTTGCTGTACACTTATATTCATTTCAAAATTCGGCGGCACGCCTGATCTAAAATTATAACTAAAAGCATATGGAAAAATTATATTCCGGTTACACTGCGGCACACCGAGCATCGTCTCGTGGCACACCAGTGTTACGCGGCATACCGGTTGCGGAGCACTGGACTAGATGATGGCCATAGAAGTACTGCTTCTATACTTTATTTATCAGCACAAAGGATGAAAGGTAGAATTAACCACTGTTGGGTTGAATATAGAGTGCAGAGTATTTGAGCAAATATTGCTAGATTAACCTACCCAAACCAGCTAATTCGTCTGTGTGTGTGTCTTATTTCAGTCATTAGACTGCGGCCTTGCTGAGGCACCACCTTGAATATGTATGTATAATATATATATATACGTTATACGTGTGTGTGTGTTGTATATCATCATTATTTAACATCTGTTTTCAATGCTGACTTTGGTTGAACAAGATTGTTTTGATCTGTATCAGCTTTTATTTGGAGTTAATGATCTCCTAGACGGATTGGAGGACCAAACTCACTCATACATTTCAATTTTGTCTTGGCTTTCTATGGCTAGATGTCCTTCCTGTCTCCACCACTTCACAAGATGTACTGGCTGCATTTTATGTTGCATCAACAATAGTGATGTTGCTTTGCATTCCATAAAACAAGAGTTTTTACTACTCTATGATGTGTTTATTCATTTAAAATAACCTGTCTGAAAAAGTAAGTAAAAGAGTGAGTGAAGATAAAAGAATCAAGATGGAGTTGGAGTGAAGGTTGTAAGATTATGAGGTAAAAATAGAGTGATTGTGGGAGAGTGGCAAAAGCAGAGAGAGTAATGGTTAGTAATAGAGGTGGACAATGGTAAGAATGAGTGATAGATACCAATAGCAAGTGGCTTGGGGGAAGAGGAGTAATGACTGGCAGTACAGAAAGGATGAACAGCTATTGTCTTTCTTAGTTGCACAGGCAGAATAAGACGGTAAATAGAAGAGAGGGCATGCTAATATTATACCTGCTTCATTTCTTTCTGCATTCAAAACCAAAGTCTATCATGCATTGCATTCGTATAAACACTATTCATGTTCCTTCACTATGAGGGAGAAGTATTTTGTTGCTAGGAGAAGTAGAAGCTTCTAGAACATTCTCCAACTCATTCTTAGTCTAGTTTCTGTGTTTGTGCTACATAAAAAGCACTAAGTCCACTCTGCTGAGCGGTTGATGTTAGGAAGGGCATTGAGCTGTAAAAATCCTGCCAAAACAGTCATAGAAGTCTGGTGCAGGCTTCGGCTTGGCTAAATCTTGTCAAACCATCCCACCCATGCTAGCATGGAATATGGACATTAAATGATGATGATTTGTTTCATTAGAAAGATGGCATCAACAGTACCTCTTCCTTGTACAAAACCAGACTGCATCTTACCTAGGTTATGTTATCAATTAAACTACAATTCTGGATCTTTCATTTTCTGGCTTAACAGTCTGACACCTCTGCAGTTTTCTACATCACTCCTTGTATATGACACCTGTGCTACCTGATTTGCTATGCAGATGAGTAGTCTATAACCTACTTCACTAGAAATTTTAAGCATCTTAGCATTGCTGTCAACTTAAATGGTTGATCTACCTTATTGGTTCATCTTAGGGAGACTGTCTTTCTCCCATGCATTTTCCTCATTCAACAAACTTGAAATAGCACTTCCTTGCCTCTTTCTTTTCTGTGTCAATACAAACAAGTGTACACACTTTTCTTCAGCACATCTCACTTTTCTTTCACACATTGCTCTGCACTCCAGAATATGTCTTATCTTACAATACTGGTGATCTTTTCACTTTCAGCTTCTCCTCTTGCTAGTGACTCTTCTTACCATTTGATATTACTCTTTGCTGCTCCCTTTCTTCCAATCTTTCCAAGCCTATCTCTTTATGGCTCTATCTTGAGAATTATCTCACTGCCATGTTACCCTTCTTTTGCTAGGACTTTGCACCGTCCACAAATCTGGTTTGTTGCCTCAGTCTTGTATGAATTCTTTGGTGTAATTTTCTATCTCCTCTTTCTGTCTTGTTATATATGTAAATATGTTTCTAAACTTCTGATTTACTATGTGGATAACTAGCCAGGAATTTTAAGCACCTCGGAGATAATTCCTATAGAATCAGGTGTCTTCGCTGCCCTCATATCCTTTCGTCATAAATTCTCCTTCTCCTGAATAACTTTTGATTTGTCTAACTCTTACTCCGAAATCACTAACCACTAGTCTATATTGAGTTGTACATTCCTCATTGGGAAGGACACACATAGCTGTTGATCTCTTGTCCTGGTGAGTTAGTAGTATATTTTAGCTTTTATGCTGTTTTTTTTTCTTGGTTCATTTGTTTCCTGTCATTCGTTCATATTTTGTACATTCAGCAGAGCATGTTCACTTAATTTTTTTTTCTAGTCTTTGCAAATCCTCTGTGTTTAAGGCCCATATCTCGATACCATGTAGCCTTGTGCATCATATACAGGCTTCATACAATCTGCTTTTCCTCTATTGTTGGCCAGCCAAGGTAATAGTTCTGTAAACTTTTTTCAATCTGTTCTAACTTTGGCAAGTATGCTTTAGAGCATTTACCCCACTGTGAATTAGGTCACCTTGATAACAGAAGCTATCAACTATGAGAGAGTCTATTTTGCATGTGCTTTTAGTACTTATTGACATTGTGCACCTACTATATGCAGAGTCTACTTCTTTGTTAACTTGCCTGTGATTCTACTTCACCTCTTGTGCATCAGTTTACACTGAATATGCCACTTAGGATTCCTACTTACTCCTTTTCTACACACCAAGCATGGCCCCTTCTTTCATGATTCAGAGTCCTGTCTTTTCTACTACTCACTAAAACTTTAATCTTTGTTCAGGTTATATTGAGGCACCTTGATTCTGGGTTTTGCTTTCATGCTTGGAATTTCATTTTTAATTGTGCTATCGATTCAGCTGGCTTGGAGAACAATAATGAACAGAAGGGAACTGAGCCCTGATACCCTTACCTTCTACTGTAGCTCTGGGTCGATCAAAGCCTTGTGAATGGTGTTAGACTGAAAGAAAACGTGTGTGTGTGTGTGTGTGTGTGTGTGTGTGTTTATATTTCGCTCATGGTAATGTGGTTGGTGTTAAAAAGAGCATCTACTCATAGAAACCAAGCTGATAGCGAAATTTAGGAGTAAGATGTGCACCAAATAGGAAAGTAGAAATGACCCATCTTACCCCTGCCAGAATGGAATGGAAAGTGGGTACATACACAGACTCAATGTCCCGTGTAATTCAAGAATATTGATATTAAGATCTTTATCTATTTTTTTGAGGTTTTTCGAGTGAACCAACATTCTCCGAGACTGATTTAAAGCAGAATGGCTATGCTTCATTAAATTACACTCAAATGAAATTTTTTTACACAGCACATAATAAAGCAGCTGTAAATTCTATGAGCCCTTCCCTTCACAATTTCGATACATAGTATTTTTGGCATTAGTCATGTAGTATTCTTGGCTGTAAGAATTGCCTTATTCTATCTTAGGTCATTATTGATTCTCGATATGCGCTTTATTATTGATTTTGTTCCCTTTTATCATCGATGTTGTTAATATAAGACACATCGTGTGCTTTGGCAACTACCTCGGTTTTTAGTAACTGATATTGTTGACATATCTTTTAATGTTGTGTGTATATATATATATATATATATATATATATATACTCTTTTACTTGTTTCAGTCATTTTGACAGCGGCCATGCTGGAGCACCGCCTTTAGTCGAGCAAATCGATCCCAGGACTTATTCTTTGTAAGTCTAGTACTTATTCTGTCGGTCCTTCAATGTAGACAATTTATAATCTGTGTAAATAACGCTAACAGCAGACTATTTACCATATAAGTATCAGTATTTAAAATTTCAATAAATGGTTAAATATCACAGTATTTTCCCTATCGTTATGGGAAGCAATTATATATTCAAAACAGTCCTAATTTCAATAGATTTCTCACTAAAACAACGGCAACGCCGTGGCCTGAAAAATAACGACACTAGCACTCCTCTTTCTCCCTTACACACACACCCATCTTCGATTTAATCATATCGGTTAATGTTTACATTAACTATCATAGCAGCGCCCTTATACATGTTTCCCATAAAAAAAAGAGTGGGTGGTAAAACAGAATAATGCAGAGTTAGAGAAAATTTTTTAAAAAGCACGAAAAAGTGAGTAGCCCTTAGCTATCTTCATCCTAAGTTTGCTCAATCAGAATTGGGTGGAGCTAAATGACAATATTTCTTCGAGAAATGTCAGGTAAAACATCATTTAATGACAGCATTATCCACACTTTGTTGTTGCGAATACTCGACCATCACTAGACTCTTAAGTGTAATTTACAGCAAATGAAAAATAGCTGGAAAAGTAACAGGTTTACTTCGTCCTTGACACACCGAATGCTAAGTATTGGCTGGCAAATATCAGAAAAAAAGTGAGAGCAAATAAATTACAGATAGAAGGTGCCCAGAGAGAGAGTATAACTAAAGATTGAAAAAATCAGTATGTTATACTGCGAGATCGTCAAATGATCTGATGCAAATGTATTTCTCTCCTTTATTCTTTCAAACATATATTTATATAAATACATATCATTTCAACGTTGTATCTGGCTCGAAACTTGGAAAAAAACTCCCCTGTAATTCCTAGTAAATATATCATCTATTGAGCACTTTCTTATGCATTTTAAAACTATAATAAACACATAAATATTCAGGTATTCGACAATAAAATCTTAAGTCTATTTGATAACAGTCACGTGTAAACATGACCAGAAAAATCGAGTAACTTCCGGCTGACTATCTACGGATGTCAATAAAGGTCATAACATTGAATACTAATACTGTAGGTGTCAGTAATAAGGCGACTCCCTCGACGTTTTCCGTTGTTAATTTAAAGTAGAAAGTTTATATATATCTTTCTTGTCTTTCGTCCTTTTCATATAGTTTACAGAATAAGATTTTAGATTGGATGCTTCCTGTTATATTGCCCCATTAGTGTGTATCAGTGTGTCTGTCTCTGAATGGAGCTCTTAATTCAGGTGTATCCCAGGGTTCAGATATGTCTTTCATATCCTTCCATATATGAATGACTTTATTGCAATACACGCCGCTTTACAAATTATTAAATACCCGGTGTTCTTCCTTAATCTTCAGACAGTATTCACATATAACTTAAACACCAGGCTAAACATTCACTACATCAATGTAACTTTGAGAATATCCTTCAGTAACGCCAAGACCACCTAATTTCTTCCAACAGCACAAACGTACAATCACTGACGTATAAAGCAACAATCTTGAATCTTGCCTTCTCTACTCATGAACTATATATAACTGAAACTCTGAAAGTCACTATAAATATAAATATAGGCTTCACAATCTCTGACAGTCTTTCATGGCAACCCCACATTACTAAAATTTCATCACAGAGACAAAACTTCTTCAAAGCCAGGAAATACTTCAGTCTTGATCAGTTTCCTAGCTCTTTGCAAAGTACATTGGAGTACTACTACACTTACAAACATTGTAAAACACAACCAAAAGAGAACCAATTGACTGATTGGTAGAAAGCCAGCTACCAAAATATTATAATCTCTAGCTCAGATCTACTCTATTTCTGACCACTACCATATTTATTGCAACCATTTTCTCTGCTCTTCTGGACTAGCTAGTTATACCCAAACCTACTCAACTTACCAGTCTCTCCTCTTCTGATCATGCTTACTGTGTCATGCCTCTCAAATCCCACACTAAAAACTTCATCCAATCTCTTTCATGAACATCAAGATGGTGGAACATCTTCCCTTCCCATTTTTTACTTGCAAACATTAACCTTCAGATGTTTGATATGGGCATCAGCTACACTAGTATCATCAGTCTGAGACGATCTACAAAGGGCATGAGCACTGCCCTACTATGTTTAACTAATAAAAATAGTGTACTTACAATTTTGTTACATAGCATTTGCTGGAGTTAGATGGGTCCAACGTGGCAATAAATGTTGCACTGATCTTGGTGTAGATGTAGTTTATATTTGTTTGGATCAGGTGAGAAATATAATTTTTTTTCTGTTGCTGTGTTGTAGTTTTGTAGTGTGTGTCTAGGTGTTCATAGGTTATTAAACAAGTGTTGTATGGGCTTGAGCAAACTTTAGTCATGAACTATGCTTATCAGTTGTCACTTCCTAAACAACTGATACCACAATCTAAATATTTAGTGACTTTTTATTATCTATTAAGTGTCCATATCCCTTCCAGCTTGGAGTTAGTAGAGGGAAGAGAGAGGAGATGCAGTTGTAGAGATGAATGAGAGAAAGAGAGAGGGCTGCAGTTATGGAGATGAAGATTTGAGCAAAGTATAGAATTCACAAGGTAACATAGTAGTGGAGGTAGTGGTGCATAGCTTAATAGTTCAGTAGAACTGGGACTGGATGTTTAGTTTCGGACTTTAGTTGTGTGAGGGATGTAGAGGGTAAAACATGTTAAAGGATAATTTCTCTCAGTTAGCTGTCTTGGTTGGATTGGGGATGGTCAGCATATAATTAACATTGTTGCATCATTTGAACTGATTTGAAGGGCATGAAGTTGTGTCATAAAGTCATATGTGAATTGCCTTGATAACATATCTACTTTTTCCATGAAAATGAGAAATTAATTTATGTGCATCAGTTTTAGCCATTTTTTAAAACTTCATTTTGGTGTTAGGAAAAGCATCCAGCTGTAGAAACTCTGCCAGATCAGCTTGGAGCCTGGTGCAGCCATCTGGTTCACCAGTCCCCAATCAAACCGTCCAACCCATGCCAGCATGGAAAGCAGACGTTAAACGATGATGATGATTTCTTTTCATGTAGAAAAATGTTCAGTTGTACATCTAAGAAAAAAATATATACTTGAGCCATGTATCCAATTTCTTGATTTTATTTTTTTCTATTTTCAGGAAGAAGAAAATATTCTATTGTTGCTCAAAGGAACAGTTTATTTAAACATCACTTAGCTATCTGAAGTGATATAAAGTAGTTTCTGTGAAAATGCCGTCTCTCCATTATATTTCACATGCTGTTGCTCTTGCATTGATTGCAATGCTGATCAGAAAATACATAGAACTGAAGATTTACCATGATGATGTCATGTCTTCATGTTACCTTTCTGAAACAAACCATGAAAATTCAGAAGTAGAAAATGAAATTGAACATGAAACACCTCCAAAAGCTCCTGTGCCAACTTCTGATGACCCTAGATTTCTAACACCAGAGTATTTGAATCAGAAACTATTTTCTGATGGCTCATCGGTAACCTGTAATCCTACAGACCATGCTGCTCAACGGACTTGCCATTTTGTCAACCTGTGTTATTTTGCTGAAAGAGACAGTTACTTGTTTTTTCACAGTGATAAAAGTATACTTGAAAATATTCCTGTTAATCGATACTCTCCAACTTTAGTTGAATTATCTTCAGTTACAAACCATACTTACAACCATTTTAATTATATTGACATGCCTGTAAGTGCTTCTAGATTGTTCCATATAAAATGGGTGACAACTTCCAGTTTGATTATAAGAAGATTTAAGCCTGACAATCTTATGCATGTCATTCATGATGATATTCTACCTCTCTTTCAGACTCTCAGACATTTTAATCTTGCTGCCAATACTTCAGACCGCTTTCATTATAGATTAATATTTGATGATGAGTGGGGAGAAGGTCCTTTCTTAAAACTCTATGATATTCTCTCAGTGTATCAACCGATTTTTAAGTCTATGCTTCGTGAAGCCCCAGGATTAACTTGTTTTCATCAAGCCTATGTTGGTTTAGTAAAATCTACTGCATGGTATGATTATGGCTTTTATAAGCCACAAGGTCCTCTTCCTGAAAGAAAGGTGAGCAGTGTTGAAATTAACAGCTTATTGGAGTATACACGGAGAGAATTAGGTCTAAGCATCAATACTGATAATTCAGATTATTTAGTTCTCATATCAAGGAAATCAACAAGGCTGATCTTGAATGAAATTGAATTAAGCTTAGCTTTGTCACGTGAGGTCCGTATTAAAGTGATTCATTTAAGTCAAGAACAGTATACAATTGAACAGATGATTGAAGTTGTGTCTAATTCTATAGGAATAATTGGAATGCATGGATCATTATTAACACTTGCTATGTACTTACCTGCTGGTAGTATTTTAATAGAGCTGTTCCCATATGCTGTAAATCCTGATCATTATACTCCATATAAAACACTGGTTTCTTTGCCTGGAATGAACATTCTGTACAGAGCATGGCGTAATATGGAACAAAAGAAATCATTTGGTCATTTAACTATGGGAAATATTGAATATCTTCCTCATGATGTACAACAAAGAATTATTTCTCAAATGGAAGTTCCAAGACATATTTGTTGTGATGATCCATCATGGCTTTACCATATTTACCAAGACACACAAGTTGATATTGAAACTATAATCTCCTTGACACAAGAAGCTATTTTGGCCACAAAAACTGAAAACAATCGGGCCTTGGATAAAATAGCTACAAACTTTGTCATACCTGATAAAGTTACACATGATAGTTGCAAAACTATGGTTGATGGCTCCAAGCAGATAATTATTTATTGGGAAATTCCTTGGAACTTACAGTTTTTCAACTATGAAACAGTTGAATATGAAGTGTTGTTGCAATACACCAAAAGTCCTGAAAAATCTACAATTTTTAGAGTTTCAGCCAACTCCATAACACTAGAACCATCAGACAGTTTTTACATTGTGTGGGTTCGCTGTAGCTTGGATGAGATTCATGTGGGACCATTTAAGCAAATTGCTTGTGTTGAATGATTTGTTATGCTTGGCAATAATTGATAATATTCAAATTATGCTGGGGTCAACTTTGCCTCTCATCCTTCCAGGGTAGATCAAAATATATCAGTCAAGTTCTGGTGTTGATATAATTGACTAAATCCTCCCCAAAATTTGAGGCCTTGTGCCTGTATAAGTAAAAAAAAAAAATCAGTGATTGATATTTGATGAAGTCAGTTCTCTATTTATTTTAGAAGAGTTATTTTCTTGAACTTAACTCTTATTCCAAAGTATTCATGTTGTAAATAATTTGTCAGACAAATAAATTCCAGTTTACAGTCATTATCTAAGTATAAAAGCCTCTTTCCCTCTGAAAAGAGGAACATACCACTTAAATACTTTTTTTGTTTCTAGTCTGAAAAATGTATTTTCTTGTATCAGCCAATATTTTAATGATTCATCCACTTCTCTCTCATTTCTGCCCCTCAATCACACACACACACACACACACACACACACACACACACACACACACACACACTATACATGCACATACATACATACTTATGACAGACAGATATGAACCAGAAGTCACTCAGTTAAATGACTCAAGACTGGATTGGACTTCAAGAATAATATTGTATATGTCATTAAATTAAAATGATTCATTACAGTTGGCCATATGTTTCACACTTTTATTTTCTAAGAAATGAAGCATTTAGTGAAGTTGATGAAATTTATACTCAAAATTGGGATTATTTGTTTGTAGGGATATTCTAAATATAGATGGAGAAACTCAAATTGAATAGAAGAGAGTATAAAGGTTAGAGGGAGTGTAGTGATGTAGATGAGGGTGGATAATGACAAATGTACTGGTAGATCTTCGAATTGGTACAGAGAGAAAAAAAATGTTAAATAGGGAAATATTTAAGAAAGTATATTAATGGAGGGGAATGAGTAGGAGAGTAACATAAGGATGTGGTGGTGGGGAAGTGAATAATAACTTACCTGTAAATAGTGAAAATATATAAAATATATAAACTTTACTTGTAAGGAATGAAGAAAGAATATGAATTTAAGATTGTATTTAGTATATATAGTAAAGAGTATTTAAATTGAGCAAAATATAACCATAATCAAAGTTTTTTTTAAAGTATGATAACAAAACAAGCTAAGAAGAATGTCTATATTTCTAGCTGTTGTAGATGTTTGAAGGAGGAGATATGATGAAGACAAACGAGATTAAGGGGGGGGGGGATAAAGAGATGAAGAAGAAAAAACTATAACCAATCCCACTGCATGTGTCTTTTACTGTAGTCCGTGGTTCAGTTGCCTTTTGAGTGAAACTGTGAGTGCCCATGTGTAAATAAAACTCGGTATATGCAATTGAAGCAGCATTAAATGAAAATTGCCATCTGTGTATCATAGTAAATGTATACACACTGTGAGAAGGCATGAAACTGGATTTGTTCAAGCTAAAATCTCTTCATAGACTTATCATCATTGTTTAACATCCACTTTCCATGCTAGTATGAGTTGGACAGTTTGACTGAAAACTGGTAAGCCAGGGAGCTGTACCAGGTTCCAATCTGTTTTGGCACGGTTTCTACAGCTGGATGCCCTTCCTAATGCCAACCACTCCAAGAGTGTAGTGGGTGCTTTTACGTGCCTTTGACGTGACACTGGCATTGGCCATGACTATGATCTCACTTGGCTTGACAGGTCTGCACAAGCACAGTGTACCACCAAAGGTCTCAGTCACTTGTCACTGCTTCCATGAGGTCCAACATTCGAACGGTGCTTTTTATGTGCCACCAACATGGGTGCCAGCCAGATGACACTAAATATATATTGGAGCGAGACAAACATTGTTGCTGCAGAGACTCATGAGAATGCAATGCCAGTGAATATTTTATTCACTGTTTCCTATATATATATACATATATATATCTATCAAAGAATGAATTTTGTTTAAGTTGGTAACAATCAAGTACTTAGCATTGACAAAGGCAAAATATGTTGTGAGTTACTATAGCAACAAAATTTGTTTCACTTGGATATATATACAGTAATACCTCGACTATCCTAGGTGTTATGTTTCAAAACCCCACCACAATAGGTGAAAATCTACTTAGTAGAAACAGTACTGTACTGTATATTTTTATAATTTATGATAATGAAATCATTGTATACAGTGCTCAGGTGCACTACAACTTGTCAAAAGTGCGTATAAAGCATATGCAGTATTGTACAGATGTCTGGAAAGTGAACAGTGTTTGAGTCAGATAGATGCTTGCATGTGTATGGAGGGGAGAAAATCAGGTGTAGTGTTGGCGAATCTCAGGAAGCATGGAAGTTTTGATGGATGTAGTGCTCTGACAACTAACAACTGATGCTGGCAGTTTGTTCCATACTTCAGCAACTTTGTATGTATTTATTTTATTACAAATGCAAACCAACACCATGGAGGAATCGACGTAAGCTTAAATAATAAACCACGATATGGCAAGGGATTACTATAGTTTTTTTCTTTTTAACACAAGTGTATGATCTCCAACAAAAACCGCTTCTTGCCTTATAACTGTGTATATATTTAGTGTGAAACACAGATGACAGTATATGTATGTATGTATGCATGTTTGCTTGCATATTTACATATATATGTATGTATGTATGTATGTATGTGCACATGTGAGTATATATATGTATATACACGTATTTATAGGTGTGTATATGTATTTGTAATTGCATTTGAATGTTAACCCTGGAGTTTACTCTATAAAGCTCATCCATGGGTCCAGGCTATCAGACAGATGGTAATCTGGAGATTGATTGTTATATCAAATACATACCTGAAAATCCACAAGAACCTGCAATATCTCTATAATTATAACCAGAGAATGGAGTGAACAAGTTCTATTTCATTAATTTACAATTGTTTCCTGGAAAATCCATCTTGTGAGCATTACTGTATTATGCAATAATATTGAAGGTCAGAATCATACAAGAAAGTTATTTGCTGTGAAAAATTGAGTTAAGGATAATTTATACCTCTATTGAGTAAGGCATGCTTAAATGATTACATTTACATATTACACGCCAAACAAAACAAACCCTGGTTTGAGTTGACTGGTCAAGGATGAATCAGAAAAAAAAAAAGCATAAAAGCTTTTAGTTTATGGCTGACTGCTATAAGGAGGCAGACAAAAAGACTACAGAGTACCTTTAAGATGGAAACTGTTGACAAGATTATAATTCATTATGTGATGTCTAAAAGCAAAATTTTTTCTTGTATGTATTTATTCTTTTTTTTTTTTTTGCTTTTCAATTCATCCTTCTTGACCAATCAAAGGTTTGTTTTGTTTGGTTTGTAATATATAAATGTAACCATTTAAACATGTCCAACTCGATATAGGTATAAATTATTGTTAGCTCA
Source organism: Octopus bimaculoides (assembly GCF_046866305.1). NCBI lineage: Eukaryota > Metazoa > Mollusca > Cephalopoda > Octopoda > Octopodidae > Octopus > Octopus bimaculoides. The sequence goes on from NC_142928.1 coordinate 21,357,667, forward strand.
AGTTTCTTCAGCAAATAACTTTTATACATGATTTTGAAGGATCCATTCCACAGACATACATCTTCTTAGTAAGCACTGCCTACAAAGACTAGAACTTCATATATAAATTATTAAATATAAAACGTAAATTGTCAATTAATTATAAAAATGCTTTATTTGATGCATAAAATTCAATGTATAAATCAGTAACTGGCCAATATTTTTATGTGAAACAGGCACAATATTCATATGCTTTTCAACCTCACTATATATACATGTTTGATGTTAACAAGCTGCAAGTTCAGCTATGGAATACATTAAATGTCGTGCATTAAAGGCAGAAAAAATTTTCCTTTTGCTCATACTGATCATTATATAAAATAGCAATAATGTATGTATGTATATATGTGTGAATACAATGGTATGAAAAATTCTGTGTATCTACAGTGTTTACATGTAAATGAAGTTAGAGTTTACTCCCCCTCCCTTCACTGTATATCTACATCATTATAATTTTGGGGTTGGACAGATCACCAAGCATTTTATCTGCTGTTTCAGCTCTGAAATGTTATGCACACTACAGAAAATATTTTTTTTATAGTTGGAGGTCTTTCTTCTACACTAACCACTCTACAACTTGGAGTGGATGCATTTTATTGTGCCACTGGCACTAGAGAGGTTGTCTATTGTAGATTTAAAGAACACCTTTTACCAGTTCTTATTTGCAGATACTATTTTCCTAAACAGGTTACTTGCAGTGCAGACCAGCTACATTACAGCCTGAGTTAGATGCATTTTATCATGCCACTGACTAAAGTATATATCTTTAATGTATCTTTAGAGATTACTGATCTCTAGTGATAACTCAGCTACAATCACTTTTTTTCCTGGCAAAACATTTTGATCAATCATATTAGCAATAGTTTTACAAGGTAATTTTTTAAAAATATAGTTATCTTTATTCTCCAGTGAATTGACTATAGAAAGAACACATCTTAGTCCATCATTGATATTAATTCAATAGAAAAAATATAGCTGACAAATTACAATTCATAAGATACTATAGTAAAATAACTACTTTAGATTACGAGCTAATTGGTGTAAAAACTGCCCAGTCCAGTTTGTAAATCTTGTTTGAGCATGAATTTCTTGTCTGGATACAAAGCAACTTTTGTAATAGTTAAATAAATATTAATATATTTGAAGTAGTGACCATAAAAAAATCTAATTAGAAATACAAATGTGATGAAAGAATCACTAAGTAGATGTATAATAGATTGTTCACAAGCAGATGTGAAAATGACTGATTGAATTGTGTGTTACTAATGCTTCTTTTACAGGACACAAATGAATAAACTAGAAGATAGAGCATTTAATAGGCAACTACTTTTTTCTCTCCCTTAACTGCTGCAGGCATGGTCATGCTGTTAAGGCGTTTACTTTGCAACCATGTAGTTTCAAGTTAAGTCAACTTCAGAGTTTTCTACTATAGCCCTGAGCCAATCAATGCCATGTGAAGGGAATTTGATGGACAGAGACTGTAAGAAGCTTGTCATATATATGCATGAGTGTTTGTATACACTTACATTCCACACAATCCCCATTTTATCAAAGTGGTGCTCATGTTCACATTGATTGGTCACTCAAGGCTTTTGAAGTCTTGTGGAATAATTAAATCCCTTACTTGAAAAACAGGTAAGGTGTAAAAAGGGTTGGTGACAGGAACATTCGGCCCTTAAAATCCTTTTTCAATTCTCCATCCAAACCCATGCTAGCCTGGAAAAACAAATGTAAAATAAAAAAATAACTTTGTGCTAATTGATATTCACTAAGAAATTGTATGTGAAACAAAGGTTATAAATTCTATCCATAAATATAAGCAAGAAAATTATTTGTTAACAACAAATAAATAGGGCTTCAGTAGCTCCTAAGAGATATATTTGATCATGCACAGTATATATGAATATATTTTACAACTGGTTTGACTGTTTACTTTTGTATATCTGCAACATATGATGTGGGCTTCCTTTTCTGCCAGCTTATCATACAAAATTCCTATTAACTTATCAGTAATGTCCCATTTATCATGCTGGCATGGACTGGACAGGTTGACAGAGGACTGCACCAAGCCCCAATGCCTGTTTTGGCATGGTTTCTAAGGATGGATGCCCTTCCTACTGCTATTCATTTTATAGAGTATATTGGGTGCTTTTCATGTGACACCATCACTACTGAAGTCACCAAGTAACTTGCAAAACAAGACCCCCTCGACTGAAGGGGTTTAGTATTAAGACAGGTGCCTATTGAGACAAAGCATAAAGAATTTACAATAAAATTTTTTCCTTAAGTAATCAAGGTTAATATCAATTTCAATACATTATGGTGTTATTGTATCACCACCATTTATGGAAATAGCCACCCAATAGAGTTTTGTTTACATAATGATAAATCACGCATGAAAGTAGGGAACCTCTATAAAAAATACTGCCTTATGACATTACATGACCATTTGTTTGGTTACCAAAATATGAAGGGCAACCATAAAATAATGATCTAATCATTCACATAAAACATTTCACTTCCAAATTTAAATTTCTGTAGCTTAACCCTTTCATTACTAACCTGGCTCTGACTGAGTACAAATATCTTGTTTTCGTAACTTTTGAATTAAAATCTTCCACGAAACCTTAGTCACAATTTAGATTCCTAACACTAGCTGAACGATAACTGAGTTATTTTACTAAATTCTTTGTTATATTTAAATTGAAAGAAATATAGAGCATCTCAAAATAAATATAGTAACGAAAGGGTTAATTATATTTTATTAAATTTGAAAAAAAAACCCCCAATGTTTACTTGTAGTAACTCGCCAAAATATCAGATTAAATTGTGCAAACTAATCCAGTTTGTCTAGACAGGCAGATTACCAGCCTATCACAGATACACTTTCTTCAAAGATGTATCTAGTACTCTAAGATGCATTTTTCTAACTGATTTAACATTCTTTTTGTAACAATCATATGATTTATGTGAAAAGTCAAGTTAACAAACAAGCAATTTACATTATGAAAATATAGACAGGAAAACATCAATTCTGAGTGTATGCAATATTAGTTAAATATTAAAATTTATGTTTAAAGAATAGAACATAATCAAGGATAAGCCTTCATATAAGCTAAAAGAGAGATGCTTTTTGTACAGAAACAGCAAAAGACACTTTAAAGCCTACTGGCTAGCCTGTTTATTTACACATAGAAGTATGTGTGTGTACAACATATATGAGCACCAGTCTGTGAGAGCAGTGGCCCTCAATAAGAAAGACACAAACCATGACAATCTATCTAACCCATGCCAGCAAAGGAAGAGGATGTAAAATGATTACATATATACACATGTATACATACACACTCAGATGAGAAAACCTCTACATGGCTGCTTGACCTTGTAGAAATATTAACCAAATCAGGTTTAAGACAGTAGTGCAACATGTATAAGCAAATAAAATGGTGAAGACCTTCGGTCCGAAATGACCATGGGATTACACCTAAAAAGTTCCCCTCTGAAGCACAAGTCCAGGCAAGGTTGTTTATGGAAGACTAACAGTTGCCCATGTATACCAGCCTCCCCTCTTATAATGTATATATTTGTTGTTTATATAAGAAGAGAATTAGCTTGGACAAAATGCAGTCTTGATTTTTGTCAAAGTGAGGCAAAAATACAAAAGAATGTCTTCGATAAGAGCAATCAGCTCAGGGAAGAATTTAGAGTATAGGTAGGTATCTATGAAGGTTTGGTTCTCAGCCCTCTTGTAGTATTATAGTAACCAAAGTTATCACAGAAGAGTTTGAGACAGGCTGTCCATAGGAACTCTTATGCTGATGATTTAGTTCTCATAGTTGAATCCATCAAAGAATTAGAGAAGAAATTACAAATGGGGAAGCAAAGTGTCTAGATTAATAATAGTTTTATTTTACTTGTTTGTCATTTGACTGTGGATATACTGGGGCATTGTCTAGAAGGGTTTTAGTCAAAGAAATTGACCCCAGATCTTCTTTCTTTTTTAAGCCTAGTACTTATTCTATCTATGTCTTCTGCTGAACCGCTAAGTTACAGGGATGTAAATACACCAACACCAGTTGTCAAGTAGTATATATATATATATGATGGGCTTCTTTCAGTTTCTGTCTACCAAATCCACTTACAAGGCTTTGGTTGACCTGAGGCTATAGTAAAAGATAGCCTCAAGGTGCCATGCAGTGGGACTGAACATGGAATCATGTGGTTGGGAAGCAAGCCTTATCACACAGCCATGTCTGTTTCTAACTTAAGCACAAGGGCAGTAATTTTGAGGGGATGATGTTAATTGATTGCATCCCAATACTAGACAGGAACTATATTTTATCAACCCCAAAACAAAGCTGATCTCAGTAGCATTTGAAACCAGAATGCAAAGAGCTAGAAGAAATAATAATAATGTTTTCTTACATAAGTACAGGGCTATACCGTTTCATGAATGAGCAGTTTTGAGTGATTTAATTCAAGGATAGAGGGCTAGTGATGGTTGTCATCTTACAGATGTAGGGATAGGTATAGCAAATGTTGTCAGTGCATTTGAAGGTACTTGGTTGGGTGTGGCTTGGAAATTTCTACCTAAAAGGCTGCAGAGATTGAGTTGATCTCTGGTCAGTGAGTGGTGCCAATGCAGTTATCAATACAGAAACTGTCAAGCTCTGGGGTTCATCCAGTGAACTGTGCAAAACTCCTGGCCTTGACACAGTTGGCGTAAGAGATCAGTGTCAGTGCCTACTGTTGACCCGCTGATAAAATTCATCAGAGAAGAAACAATTCAAAGAGAGAATGTGTTTGACCAAAGGAGGAGGCTGGTATTGCTGGGTTTAAATAGGAGTTAACAGTCAAGAAAGAGTTTAAAGGTGAAAAATTATTGCTGCCAGGGAAGACTGTGTAGAATGATTTTTACATCCATGTGTGGCTGTGGGGTAGCAAGAAGTTTGCTTCCAAACCACATGGTTCCGAGTTCAGTTCCACTGTGTGGCACCTTGGGCAAGTGTCTTCTACTATAGCCTCAGGCTGACCAAAGCCTTGTGAGTGGATTTGGTGGACAGAAACTGAAAGAAGCCTGACGTGTATATATGTGTGTAATTGTCCCCCATCACCACTTGACTTGACTGGTGTTGGTGTGTTTACGATTTGGCAAAAGAGACTGATAGATTAAAGTAGAAGGCTTAAAAGAAAAGTCCTGAGGTCAATTTCTTTGACTAAAACCCTTCAAAGTGGTGTCCCACAATCAAATGGCTCAAACAAGTAAAAGATAAAATAAAAGATGTGTGTATTTCTTTGTCTTGACAGAGTATGCCAGTTGTAAACAAGCATCACTGTCATACAAAGGTGTCCTTTGCTTCCAATCTTTGATGAAAACATGTCCAACCAAGGAGAATGTTACTTTGCTTGGAAACAAAAGGCATCTAGCCATAGAAAATCTGCTTCAACAAATTCTCTGATGCATAAAGCATGGAAAAGTGGATGTTAAAACAACGACGATAATGATGGCAAAGGGAAGTTTGAAGGCTGAAAGTGAATGAGATCAACTTGAAGAGCTTTAGAGCATGATTGGTGTTCAAAATATGTGATGGTAAGATAGAGACGAGTGACAGTAGTTTGTTGAGGTACTCAGAGAAGAGTTTGGTGGAACAATTACAGGTGGAGATGATAGTGTGGCTGAGACTTGGAAACAATTGGTGGAAATTCAGAGTGCAGTTATGATAAGGTTAGTGACAGCTGGGAGAAGTAAACTGAGAGCTTGTGCATAGTTGCAGAGATTTATTTCTGGTTGTAGCTCATAGAATCCTTAGGCAATTGTTGTAGAAGTGAAAACTGTTGAGTTGAATGTGCTTCTTATTTGTAGAAGTCAGTTTTCTTGACTACCATGGCACCATCACATTGGTTGGCTTAACGATATCCTCAATGCCTTGGAGTTTCTAGAAAACATCAAATTCTGACAAGAAATATTTAACCACTTGTGCTGTTTCCTAAAATCAAAGATATTTAAATCATGCACTTCTTGACAAATATGTTGAACAAGCTGTGTAGACCCACCTTAAAAGACATTTAGAGGAATTCTGTTTTAGTTGGTGAAGTCATCCTCAGTTGGCAGGTTCCATCCCTCTATTAAAGAATGAAGTCTTTAGTTGCATATATATTGTATATATTATGTATGTTTGTGTTTGTAAATAAATATATGAGTGTATATGAGAGAGAGATACAGACAAAAGTTCTTTCCAAAGTCATTATTACTAGTTGATGTGGCAATATTCTTGTAGCTTGGTTGAATTCAAACTGATATTGATATTTACTGTACACAAAAGTTCTGGAAATTTAAAGCAATAAGGAAATGATAAACAACATCAAATAAAAATATATTGTGTAAGTTCAAGGTTGACTAACAATATCAAAATACTGCCATTTTTTGAACTAAAACATTTGTTTCAACAGACAAATAAAGATGTGCAGTGTTCTTATAAAATGTAGTCCTGAAATGTATTCCACCATAAAAGTGGTTTGGTCTCTGTCTTCAATAGTAATTTTTTTTTATTTTACTTGTAGAGGATATGAAGACTTCATGCAAAGAGGAAGCAACAATTGGAGAATAGCTTGAAACATTTAGCATATAACTGTGTTCTCTGTTTCAGCAGTGTAGATCATAAAAGTGTCTGAGATGCTTCCTTGAAATTAAATAAAATTCAATTCTTCCATTCTGTTGATGACTAAAAACTCGAAGGTTTCAATACAGAAATTATTTAATAAAATTTTGAAAGTAGTTGGATGAGTAAGAAACAAAACTAAATAGTGAAGTTGATATTTTAATAACTAAATATTTGGTGGAGAAATAAAAGAAAAAAAAAAAATGAAAAGATATGATTTTTGGTTAGTTTATTTCTATGAAAGCTGTTCAGTCAACATATGAATGTCATGATTCTATCCATGTGCACAGCTGCTGCTTTGTAAGAATTACAGACCAATTGTATAGGACCGTCCCTTTGGGTTATGGATTGGAAGAATCTGAGGTTCGCGAATACACCATTCATACCAAACTTTACGATCTGTAACAACTCGCCAGAAATCAACAACAACACGGCTGTCTTTCTTTAAGAATATTGGTTCCTGGAAGAAATAAAAAAACAAAACTAATTTATTTATTAGGTTTTAATTGAAAGAAACGGCAATATAAGCAAATGACTTAGAAGCTTAAGTTTTAAACAGAATTAATATATACCCAGGTATTGCAATCTGAATAACTTTATATATATATATATATATATATATATATATATATATATGTATAATCATCGTTTAATGTCTGCTTTCCATGCTAGCATGGGTTGGACGATTTGACTGAGGACTGGTGAAACCAGATGGCTACACCAGGCTCCAATCTGATTTGGTAGAGTTTCTACAGCTGGATGCCCTTCCTACCGCCAACCACTCAGAGAGTGTAGTGGGTGCTTTTATGTGTCACCCGCACGAAGGTCAGTCAGGCGGTACTGGCAACGGCCACGCTCAAAATGGTGTATTTTATGTGCCACCTGCTCAAGAGCCAGTCCAGGGGCACTGGCAACGATCTCGCTCAAAAATCCTTACACATGTCCGAAAATCCTTACGTATATATATATATATATATATATACACAGACATACACACACACACACCATTGATATTTGCATTTTTATGAAAATTGTTCCCACTATTTTACTGTATTTATTGCACAAGTCCAGTTGTTTCTTTATTAAATCTATATTTCACAATATAACAATGTAACTGGTAAGCACATTGCTAAAATAACTTCCATCACCAAATGAATTAGCTCAGTACAAATGATCTAATTGATAAAGTAAAAATTATATGATGTAGAAGTTTCCTAAAACTAATTGAAACTTTCTAGCATTATATAAAAAAGTGAATCAGCAATACCTTTATGGGGAAGAGTATAGGAAACCAACTAAACATTCCTGCAGAATGTGTTGAGGGGAGAATACCTGTGGAAAGAGAAGAGAGAGTGTGAGAATAAAATAGAGTTGCAAGTAAAAACTGGATAAATACAATTTCAAAACTAATTTTTAAGCAATATCAGATAAAATGTTAAATATTTAGGGAATATAGTGATTTGGAGAGGAAGATAACTTAGTAGAAAATGAATGTATGGAGTGTAATTGTTCTGATGAAACATGGAAATATATTTGAACATTGGATGGTAAATTAACTGACACAGTATTCCAGATACACTCAAGACTAGAGTCACCTAGCTCAGTGTATCACTGGTGCATATTTTAATAACTCTCAGAAAGACAATGATAAGATTTTGACCTAGAATGTGACTAAGCTGGATAATTATCATGTCTAATTTTAAATTCTATCATTAAGACTTGGAATAAGTTGTACTAACACTCCAGGGACTAAAGTTTGTTTAGGGGGAAAAATTAAGTGAAACATGAAGACATTCTTATATGACAAACAGGTGAGAAGTGTTCAGAAAAGGTGAAAATGTTTACAAGAGTATAGAGGCAGGTACAAGTTATAGAAGAGTAATTAATACAATCATTAGAAGGGAAGAGACATTAAAGAAAGAGAAATACATTTTAAAGTGGTGAAGACAAAAGTAAATTTGAGAGAAACATAGAAAGCTAATTGGATTGAGTAAAAGTTAAATGAAGTAAATAGTAAAGCGAAATCAAGAAACTTACTTAAAGTTACATTGCCATAAAGTACAGAATCAAAATATCCAGCAAAACCATGTAAGACGGCATCAGACTTAATATGAAACTGTATGCTCACATAACGAGAATTATCAATCACTTCACCTAGAAAACAGAATTCATGTCATCAAAGAATTTCACATGGATATTAAACAAATGTAGCTACACTACACCTTTCTATTATAGGCACAAGGTCTGAAATTTTAGGGGAGGGGGACCTGTCAATACATCAACCTCAGTACTTTCACAGTGCTGATTTAATTTTTGCAAACTAACATGCAGATACTGAATTAATTTCTTAAAATTGGTTGAAATTGATAAGTTATGTACACAAGCAATACTATGCCATATGAAATGTGGAGAATTCCAGAAAGTAAACTTGGTTCTAACACAGTTAAGGTTAAGCTTTGTTTATCACATCAATCTTGAGACAAGCTAGAAGTGAGATCACAAGGTTTGCTACATGATGAAGATAATGTTGCAAATTTAAGGAGGTCTAGTTTGCAAACTCTTTTAGTGGTTCCTCAGAAAAAGTTTCCTGTGTATTTTATACTGAATCAGTCTTCTTACTACAATCTTGGTCTTCATGGTTGTTGGGAAGATAGAGTATATATATATATATATATATATATGTGTGTGTGTGTGTGTGTGTGTGTATGTGTTTTTAAAATACATTCTTTGCAGAGAACAGTTATCATTTAGAGAAACTGAATATATGTCTAGTTCACGCTAGGTATGAAACCAATGGTATTTCTCTAAAACTGTTACTTATATATATATATATATCAATAACTCACAGATAGAGCAGCATCATTAGTAATATTATAATGACATTAATATGCTAATAAAATCATTTAATAGCAAATACCTCAATTTATTAATATTACATGTTATTTTCTTTACTTAATGTTAATATAAGTTAGATTTTAGTTGTTGTGCAGCTCCAGACCAGCCTTGGTTCAGCAGATATATGATCAAAGAAATTCTAGCAGTGACTATTCTTTCCATATTTTATTCATAATATATCTAGGACTACATTACCTAAAGTGTCCTTCCTATATTTAAGAACGTAGATGTGATTTGACTGCTATTTCTAGTTGGACAAGTGACCCCATATAAAGGCTCATTTGTTGACTCGGATAACATGTCAACGTATGTTACATTTATGAATTTGTGAGGGTTATTGCAGCAGATACCCTAAGAATGAAACAGAGAAATTACCACCAACAAGGTGGTAATCATTGGACAAGTTAGAACATTGTCATATTTTCTTCAGAATCCTCTTTGATTTTCATAAAGAGTACAATATAAGGGATGATGTGCACCCAACCATGTCTGGTAAGTTCACTGTCATCAATTTACCATTTTTTTCAATAAAATAGTTTTTAACTATTAATGGTGAGATAATATGGATATATTTTCTCAGTAAACTTTCCTTGCGGTGAACTTTCCTCATGTTGAACTTCCCCTGTGGTAAATTGCTTGCAGTGAACTTACCTGTAATTACACTCAACACTGGCCAATGCACTTTCATCTTATCTATAGCAAAGCCAGCAGATTTATTAAATTTAACATTATGTCTGACTAGATCCTCATTAATAACGATTGCTAACCTTTGGCATCTGGAGAAATTTCCAAAACCTTAGCAATGAAGAAATTTTATGGACACTTTTAGTAGACATCTCTTTTACTTGTTTCAGTCATTTGACTGCGGCCATGCTGGAGCACCGCCTTTAGTCGAGCAAATCGACCCCAGGACTTATTCTTTGTAAGCCTAGTACTTATTCTATCGGTCTGTTTTGCCGAACCACTAAGTTATGGGGATGTGAACACACCAGCATCAGTTGTCAAGCGATGGTGAGAGGACAAACACAGACACACATATATATATATACGACGGGCTTCTTTCAGTTTCCGTCTACCAAATCCACTCACAAGGCTTTGGTCGGCCCGAGGCTATAGTAGAAGACACTTGCCCAAGGTGCCACACAGTGAGACTGAACCCGGAACCATGTGGTTGGTAAGCAAGCTACTTACCACACAGCTACGCCTACTCTACTCTAGCTGTGAGGGAAAATAAAAGTTACTTTAGCCACCTTCAACTTAAGCTAACAAGGCAGTGCTTTTTTGCTCTTATGAGTCTCACCAACTTTAAAAACAATTGCTTTACAAAATTTTATTCAAATGCGTATATTTATTAATCTATCCTACCTACAGAAAAGAAAAATAGTTCAATAAACTGTTAAGGAAAATATGTAATAAATTTGGCAATAACCTTACCTCTATTTGGGTGCCTAAAATGAAAAACTTTCTTGGGTTCAGATAAAATCTGACAGTTGTGGAGCCGTACAACATAAGGCATCTCAAAAGGGGCCTGAAATATGAAATTATATTAAACAGACATGTGAAGTTGTTGTTTAGACTCGAGTTGGCTCTGATTGAGTATTCCTAAGATCAAAGGCATTACAGCTGTCACCACCCGGTTTACTTCCTATGTGCAGGGAGCCCAGACCCATATTATCTAAAGTAACCATTTTTTAAGGCAGTTTGGTATGATCTGAGCGAGATTTGGCTGCTGTTTCTAGCAGATTGAGTATCCATGCAGACACACCTTTATTGACTTGTATGAAGGAAGTAGTTTATGTTGGAAGTTGACAAAATAACTAATTCTTAATCTAATGACAGTATGCCATTTCTGAAAATGTCAAATAAAATTAGACATGATACAGAGCTTTGTGTGATGCCATTTATTCTTCCACTCAGAATTAGTATCAGCTGTTAAACATTTTGGTTACTCCCAAAAAGGAATTTACTAACTCATAAATATTCCTTTGTATTTCAATAACATTTTCATAAAAGTCCTTTTAAGATTTTTCTATGATTTAGCCACGAGTACCTATGATCATTTTACAAGACATCCATGACTGATGGGAAAAAATGGGGAAAAATCCATGACTTACAAATCACCATCCTTCTAAGAGAAAACCTGGTCCTTATATTTACAATAGAGTGGAGATAGCTAAGGCCACTTAAGGATCAGTTGTTATATTGCACCAGGCAATAGATTAAGTTTACCATGAAGTTTCTGTCTACCAATTTCACTAACAAGACTTGGCTTAGGTTTATTCAAAATCATGGTAGAAGAAACTTGACCAACGTGCTGCACAGAGTTATTAGAGCTGAAGCAACAAGATTGTGAAGCAAAATTATTAGATGAGAGTGTGAGTGGAAATATTTAGCACAGTCAGCATTTATTTTTAAATGTCTCAGATAAAAGTAAGTTCTGTGCAAATATGAAAGTGTATCATACACTATTCTGCTCTTCAGTGTGGTGAAGTGTCTTCACGAGGTTTAGACTGAATTCTAAAATGTTTTCTAAGTACATCAGGAACAGTCAAACACTGACAAAAATACAGACAAGAAAACTTCAAAAAAGTTTTAGACTTATCTATTTTATTTATTGTTAATCCCAAGTCAGCATACCTATAATTAGATATTTTAGCTATCCCAACTTTTTCAGGTATAGTGTTATGTCTACTCCACACTCTTATAACCTACTCAATCACATGTAATCGCTTCCTTGTTATTCTATTTTTTCATCACCTCTTTTTCCCCAGTCAGTCATCTCCCTTCCCCTACCCCACCAACACTACTTGATTTCTACAGTCATCACCTACTCTCCCCTACTTATAACCCTTCAACACTTATTCTTCGTTATATTCTCTCTCTCATCCCTTCCCTGCCCCTAACCATCACTTCACTCTCTTATTCACACTTTCAAATTCAACCCACCCACATCTGTTCTCCTACTTCCATTTATTTCCACTATTTTTATCTTTTTTCAGTCCCCACCAACCACTCCCACCCTCTCCTCTATGTGAGTAGACATGTAACTCTTCTACAGCAAGAAACCTGTTCTGTTTCTATTACCTCTTCTCACACTCTCATTCCTCGTCTAGCATAAAACCACCTCCCTGTTACTCTACTCCACTGTAACCCCACTCAGTTGAAAGAATTGTAGTCTTGCAGGCTGCATGGTGACCTCACTAGTGCTGGTGCCATTAAAAAAAGTAGCCAGTACATGCTATAAAGTGACTGGCATTAGGAAGGGCATCTAGCTATAAAAACCACGTCAAAGTAGACATTGGAGCATGAGGCAATCATTGGATTCATCAGATCCTATCAAACTGTCCAACACATACCAGTATGGAACATGGATGTAAATGACGACGATGATGATGATGATTACTGAATGTGTCATCCATCCAACTGACTCAGATCATTATAAAGGAATATTTCTGTATAAGTTGGATAATTAGATTAAATCTATTGTTGGTTAACATAAGATTAAACAATGAATATATCTTGATATTTTTAAATACAGCAAAATATGCTAATACAAAGAACAAAGAAATGGAAGAATATTCTCTAATTTTACAAATAACAAAGTCATGTATTGATTCAAACCAGAATGAAAAAGTATGAATTAACGAACCTCTGGGGATTTGTCTTTGTCTTTACTTAATCTGACTTCATTATACAGCTTAGCAGATTGCAAAGGAGCCAGGTATGAGGTATATTCTTTGGGGATACTGATTCCATCATCTAGAAATCAAAGACATAAAGTCATTAATCTGAGTAGTTAACCTACAAGAACATCCAACTCTGGAGGTTTACAGTTCTTCTTTAAAACTGTTGAAATAGAAAAGGTCGTTTACAGTAGTGTGGTTGAAGGCAAGATGCAAGTTCTTAAATAAAAAGAGTAAGGATTGTTTAAAATATAAATTAGGAAGTTTTACTGATGGGAGCATGATGAAAGGCATTCAGAGAAGTATTTCAAAACGTAAAGAGTATTCTCAGCAGGAATGAGCTATAGAAACATTACCCTTCTTTCCCAACTCATTCCCAATGCTCTTTACTACACAATATTATTCTAGGCCTGTAGCTCATTCCCAGTGTTCCTTAACGTCCTTGCTCAATCGCTGGCCAGCAAGAAAGAGATCGATCAAAGCGGGAAAGCTTGGATGTTTAATTCCACGCATGCGCACAGCATTACTACAATATCATTACTCCTGAGAATATAACATATAAGACTGTAGATTTAATACATATCCAATATACATGAATTATGATTTCATTAGTATATACTAATATTGCACCTCTTATAGAATAAAACAGTACTATTAGTAGAGCTTATGCAAGCATGGAAAAGTGGAAACAATGATGATGACATTTCACCTGCATTATAAGTATCTGGTATTTATATAGTGACACTGCTCTTCCATTAAATGTGCTTCTTTTTTTATACAGTGACACTGTACCATCACTATATGTATCTAGTATTTATACAATGATATATACTGCATCTCCACTGTTGTGGTATTTATAGAATGATATTGCATATAAAATCTAGTATGGACCATTAGAATTAAGTTTCATTTAAATGCCTGATATGAAACATAATTTAACCTTTTCACCTGGTTAGCACATAATATTGGCATTTGTAGCATTAAACTAACAAGAATCAACACCTCTCCCGGATAGTATGCCAAATACAGGAAATAATGTGATATATATGTGTATATATGTGTATATATATATATATATATATATATATATATATATATATGAGGGTATATAAAAATGACATAATGGATAATATATAGAAATGATGTGGTATAAAGTACTATACAAAAATGGAAGACTGTAAAATTGGCATGATATAAAGACCAAATGAAGACAAAACTCTAACAAAGGATTACCTTTGAGAAAACGTTGTGCGCCGTCCAAACACTCAGGTGACAACTCATTGTCACCAAATGAGCCCAAAAGTTCGCTAACAAGTATATCTGCTTTCTCTGGAGCTTCCCATTCTCTCATGTCTTGAAATACAACTTCTACTTGCTCTCCCCACATTTCATCTTTGTAATTTTCTAGTCTGGAGAAATACAAAAACATTTGTTAGCATTTGTGAGAAGATAAAAAACCCCAGAAAACAAACCACCATTATTCATGTAGTTGAACAGGAATTCATTAAGTTTAACGAGAGACTAAAATATACTTACGTGACTATAGCATTGGGATTTTTTTCCACAGCATACACTTTGATATTTCTGTCTGCCTTTTTACTTGCTGTTATTGCAGCTCTGACTAGTGGACCCCGTCCAGCGCCAACCACCATAATCACACTGCAACAACAAATGCAACACAGATTAAAACAGAAAGAGAAATGATTTTTAAAATATAAATTGTGAATATTTAGAATGTTTTTTTCTTCTTGAGAATGAAAAAAAAAAGAAAAGAAAAAGGAAGACATTCTTATCTGTACTGAGATTAATGAAGTTGTATTGTGTACTTACACCGTTTTCATGTCTTTTTCCTCTTCCTTTACTCGGTCTAATAGGGCAAAATAGATGGCCTATGAAAATAAAATGGCATAATTAGATTAGCACAAATATTTTCAAGGCTGTATGAGATACATTTTAGATATGTCTATCAAGAACTTTAGATTTAAAAAATTGAAATTTGGTGCTTTCTCTTAGAGCATCATCAGCATTTAACAACTATTTTTCCATGCTTAGATGGAATATGTTGCATTATTAGATGAAATTTGTTGAGGCAGATTTTCTATGGATGAATGCCTTTCCTGTCTCCTCTGTTTCCAAGCAAGGCAATATTTCCCCATTGCCAGATACATTTTACATGGAAGACTGGAAACGAACAACACTGCTTGTATGAAGGTGATGCTTGCTTACAACCATCACATAATGTCAAAACAAGGAAATACACAAACACATGTACATATCCACTCACAAGGCTTTAGCTGGCCTGGGGCTATAGTAAAAGACACTTGCCCAAGGTATCACACAGAGTGACTGAACCCAAGACCACATGTTTGGGAAGCAAACTCCTAAACCACAGTCATACCAGTAACTAAATGTACATCATTTAAGATAATCCAAGGTCAACGATAGAAATTTCCAGACAACATATCAACAGTCTAAAATTACAATAACAGCATTATTTTCCACCACTACTCACAAACAAAGATCAATTACTTTATGAACTACCTGTGTTACATGTTAAGATGTAGTAAAAAAGAAACATATCTTACCTCTTTATATTGGGTATATTTGACTGGATCTTTTTCAAACACCTCATAAGTCAGTGACTCCAGATTGTCCATTAACGGCTGAAAACAAGATACAAACATTAGACATTTATTTGAAAGAAGACAGTGGATGTTTGTTTGAGAGGGTTGATACCTTTTACTAGCAAGACTTTTCTGTTGATGGAAAAATGTTTTTTAACCTTACACATATGGCAAAAAGTCCCACTTATGGCTCAAGTGAAACAACACTGATAATAATTCTTTGCATTAGTATAAAGCCACAAATTTGTTGGAAACAAGTTTAGGTTGATTATATCAGTCACAGTATATAACTGGTATTTGGTATTTATCAACTTCAGAGGAAGAAATGGCAAACTTAAGTGTATTTGAACTTTGGACTTTTATGGTGTCACGTAGAAGTGCCTGTGCTAGTGCAATGTTAAAAGCATCCAGTACACTCTGTAAAGTGGTTAGCCTTAGGAAGGATATCTAGCCATAGAAACCATGCCAAAATAGACAAATGGAGACAGCTCCAGTTGGTCAACTCATGCTAACACAGAGAATGGATGTCAAATGATGATGATGATGATGATAATGAATTTAGTGAGTGAAAGCCATCCCACTCATTAATAAAAGTGAAAAGTACTACATCAGTAGTGTGAATGTAAATATAAAAGACATCCAGGAAAGAATGGAAAGTCAGTTCCCAGTTTGAACTGAAGCCATATCTTCTAGTTGACACTGCTTTGCTACCAGCATGTCATCAATTTTCAAACTGGTGCACAAATCTTGCCATATCAACATTCCTAAGATGGATATTGGTTTGATATTTTGTAATAGCTAATCTAATCAGAGAACACACAAGTTTAATATCAAAGCCATTTACATTGGTTGTTATGTTAAAGTTCAAAATCTGCTTTTTGCTTGTGTTGTACTCTGGAGCAAAACACGACCCTTTTTGCTCCAGTTTCACCTCTGTTTTATATATGAGGGATTAGCAGTAGGAAGGACACTATCCAAGAGGTCACTGTCAATCTCCCTTCTTCACACACATACATAGGAAAAAAGGGCTTCTGTAATTATCATTATCAATTAAGCTAACCCTAATCTGTAAAATTTGTTGGAATAAAACAATAAAACTAGAAATTTTAGCTAATGAAAGAATAACTTATTTTTTTTTTAGATATTAATTTTATAGTTGCTTTTTGGGGTCAGACTGCAGACTCTCTGAGATTGAGTTCAATTTCAACATTTGTAGGTCTCAAGAACTGCAGGGGAAAAAAGGGAGCAGGAAGGAGAGGATTTTAGAGGAATGTTGTTAAGGGAGGAAGGATTATGCTTACTTGAAGTGGGCATTGTAAATAATCTTCATATCCTTTGGCAAACTGGCTGAGAGCATCAGGCGTGGGACGGTTCTGTAAAAGAAAAAGTTTATTTATATCTCAATACATATTTCTCATTATCTATTAGTTATCCAAGAGAAACATTTTAAAATTGTGGTTAAAATTATATATTTGGATATTATTATTTGTTTCTTCAACCTAAAGTGATACATTTAATCATCAATATTCTATAAAAACAGTTAATCTCCAGTTCATCATCATCATCATCATCATCATCATCGTTTAACGTCTGCTTTCCATGCTAGCATGGGTTGGACGATTTGACTGAGGACTGGTGAAACCGGATGGCAACACCAGGCTCCAGTCTAATTTGGCAGAGTTTCTACAGCTGGATGCCCTTCCTAACGCCAACCACTCAGAGAGTGTAGTGGGTGCTTTTACGTGTCACCCGCACGAAAACGGCCACACTCGAAATGGTGTCTTTTATGTGCCACCCGCACAAGCCAGTCCAGGGGCACTGGCAACGATCTCGCTCGAAAATCCTACGGGAGCCAGTCAGGCGGTACTGGCAACGGCCACGCTCAAAATGGTGCATCTCATGTGCCACCCACACAAGAACCAGTCCAGGGGCACTGGCAACGATCTTACTTGGCTTGCCGGGTCTTCTCACGCACAGCACATTTCCAAAGGTCTCGGTCAGTAGTCATCGCCTCAGTGAGGCCCAATGTACGAAGGTCTTGCCTCACCACCTCAGCTCAGGTCTTCCTGGGCCTACCTCTTCCACGGGTTCCCTCAACTGTTAGGGTGTGGCACTTTTTCACGCAGATATCCTCATCCATTCTCACCACATGTCCATACCAGCGCCATACCATACATGTTCATAGCTTACTATTAAGCAACATCTCCTCTTATGACTACTATTAATGTTACATGAATGGTACTGAAATCATTCACTTATGATATAACAATGTTCCCCTTATACTTACTTATGCCTGTTATCTCAAAAAATATGAGTCTCTCACCACCCTGTCTCAATACAGTCCTTCTTGATACTCTAGCGTCTTTTGAAACTAATCTGTTCCCTCCATCATTTCAATATTAAGATCACATTTCTTTCTGATTAGACCACACCATCATTTTTCTGGCAGCTTTCTTGAATGAAAGGCAAGTGTTATTGTTCTCCATAGATTTTATTTAGATGTCCTGTTAGACTATTCTCAAACAGACAGCATAGAATTGCTCTAATTTGAACAATATTATTGTTCTCCAAAAATATACCAACATTTGGAAATATAAACTACAATCCTTTGTCTGAGGAGACTGAAGCTAGAATAACAAACACAAAATATACTTTGAAGACAGCAAATTACTACAGGAGTTGTCATATCTAAACAATCAAATATAAAGAGACACTCAAGGGCTACACTCTCTAGCTATGTCACTGGGTCTTCTATTTGGCTCTGGGTAAATTGAAGCCTTGCAACTGAAAGAAGCCTGATGTGTGTGAGTATGCATGCATAATGAGTGTATGTGTATGAATGTGTTTATGCATTTGTATACATTTTCACTCTATGGAAGTTATTTGCTTCATGTCTTCAAAGATGTGTGAAATAAGAAAATCTTTGCTTGATAAACAGGTAAGGGATAGTAACAAGAAGGGCATCCAGCTGTAAAACAATGCCTCAATAATATATACATCTGATCCATACTAGCATAAAAAAAACAGACTTAAAATAAATGAACAAATGAATATTCATATATTCTACATACCTGCCACAGATGATCCAGATATTGGACATATGATGTTATTCCTTTGTCTGTATGACGATTTGCACCAGTCAATATTAATTGCACATCCAACTGCAAATAAAAAATGAAGACATTAATAATTTCACAGAAGACAGACACTAGTATGTGATGTGTGTATACAACTAGCTGACATTTGTAAGTGTTTTGTAAACATAACTATGTGACATTTGTGATGTCTTGCAAACTACTCGCACATGCAAGTGCTACCAGTTGAGAACTCAGCATACTGGAAGCCAGCAAGTGTATGGAGTCATCAGGAGAAAATGCGCGCCGTTTCGGGGCCTACCTCTCGATGGTATCAATACGCACCGGCCCCCCCCATCACTGATATGAGGCCCTGCTTGCTAGATCAACTGGTTATTAAATAAAGCTCAATATTTTTCTATCCATCGCTCATCGTCACTTTTTAACCAAATCCAGTGGCTAGCCTTCTCCACTGTATTTTGGATATCAGTCATGGTGGTATTTACCTTACGATGAGTTAGGCCTAACGATAACAGTAGTCGTCTCACACTGTGTGCTACTAAATAATGTCTTATATACAATTAGATAACATTTACAACACTGGCACTTGGTAATATGAATATACAACTAGGATGCATTACTTTCAAAGTAATATAAAAAGACACAACACACAACTAGTTGATGTGTTGTATAAGTACTAGGTAAATGTAATGTATACACACCTATGTGATATTTCTCATATAAACACTATGTATTTTAGGTCTGTCATGAGCCCAAGGACTCACAAGGTGGGAACTTAAACAGGTTTCCATGGCATATAAATGATTGAGATTACAACAGACCAGCATCCAATGAATGGGATGCTGGTCTGTTGCAGGGTTAACTTTCCAGCTAATGCTAGAATTCATTTATAGCTGAATAGACTATAATGTGAAATAAATGTTTTGCTCAAAAACACAAGCCACCATCCTGTTGCCCAGGAATCAGAACTGTGATCTTGCAACTGTCAGTGTAACACTTTAATTACTAGGCAATGTACCTTCACTAAGTGATATGTACACAGAACATATTTCTGTAGATCTAACTCATTAACAATCTCTGGTATAATTTGTTATATTTAGCAATGACAATATAACATATAGTTCAAATCTATAGGAAAATAGGCGGAACTGGAGAGTTATGATGAAATTGTAAAACTAAAATAAACAGGCATGGCTGTGTGGTAAGAAGTTTGCTTCCCAACCACATGGTTCTGGGTTCAGTCCCACTTGTGGCACCTTGGGCAAGTGAAACTGAAAGAAGCCTGTCATATATGTGTGTGTGTGAGTGACTTTGTGTCTGTGTTTGTCTCCTGCCACCGATTGATCACTGGTGATGGTGTGTTTATGTCCCTGTAATTTAGTGGTTCAGCAAAAAAGGACCGATAGAATAAGTACCAGGCTTAAAAAAAAAGTACTGGGGTTGGCTGAAAACTGCTCAAGGCAGTGCCCCAGCATGGCTGCAGTCTAATGACTGAAACAAGTAAAAGAATAAAATGTATAAAAAGTAAAGGTAGTAAGTACCTTGAATAGTTTACGAAGGTAGGACTGATGAGCGCGGGATAAAACAGGGTATCCCTTTTTATTAGTTAAAAATAAACTAGTTGACAAAGAAATAGCTTTGATGGGCTCAGATAACCATCGTTCTAACACATCATCATCTGGTAGGTCAGCAGTTAATTCTAAGACAATGCCCAGTTTTTTGTTTGGTTCACATAATGTTCGGAATGTGTGCCACCTAAAAAAGGAAGATAAGAAACAAGAATAAGAAAATGATGCTTCAAGACATATTTTACTATTATCATCAACCACATCCCTCTTTACTATCATCATCATTGACATTATCCTCCACCACCACCATCATGAAACATTCAACCCTATCACTGCACCCACACTCTATCATCAGCATTACCAAAACTCTTGGATTATGTGTTGTGGATATAAAATAGATGAAGATATTAATAAATAGCATCAATAAATGCAAAATCATTACGTGACAGGGTGCAGAAAGGGTTGGAAGATCTCACTTTGAGGTGAAAATTTGTAGTTTACCAACCCTGAGTTGCATAAGGGAAAATTAGGAGTTGTACTTTTGAGTGAGACAGACTCTCACATAGTATTACTACTTCATGACTGAGTGTTTAGTGGTAAGAAAGACAATTTAATTGCTTTAACAATACACAATTCTTCACAATTACAACATCATCACCATCATCATCCGCTTTCCATGCTCCAATCTGATTTGGCAGAGTTTCTACAGCTGGATGCCCTTCCTAACATCTTACCCAAAATAACACAATACATGTTTTATGTCAAATGGATATAAAGAAAACTATCTGGAAGTCAACACATTTAATTCCAGTCATTGGACTGTTCCAATCATCATCATCAAACATTTTCCATGCTGGTATGGGTTAGACAATGAAGGATGGAAAATGGTTGGATGTTAAGAGAGATATTTATCAATGATACACAGAATTAACTGGTTTCTATATTTGATGGGAATGTTTGAACTTACATGGAATAAACATGACATTGGATAAGAGCAGAAACCAACAAAGTTCTGGTGAGAGATAGTCTATGAAAGTTACAGATGAACAGTATAGAAGCACTACTGCCGATTTGTTGTAACCATGACATTGAAAATAGGTAAGAAGGTATCCACTTACCAGTACCAGGTATTGTAGTCACGGTGATCTCTGTCAATTTCTTCATCTATTCCTTCAATAAGGTTTTCTGTTTGGAATTCAGGAGCGATGAGAGGTACTTGGATCCAGTATTGCTGGAAGAACACAAAACAAACATCAAAGTTATGTTACTAATGTTGGAAATATACTACCAAAATACAGTTGAGTTCTTGAATATTTAGAATTTTAGCTTTAGTTGTCATCATTATTATTAGGAAGGTGGTAAACGGGTAGAATTGATAGAACATTGGATAAAATGTCTTGGGGTATTCCTTCTGCCTCTTTACATTCCGAGTTCAGTTCCTGCTGGGATCAGCTTTACTGTTCATCTCTCTTGGTCAATAAAAGTACCAATCAAGTACTGGGATTGACAGTATCAACTAATGCCCTTTTCTCAAAACTGCTGGTCAAGTGCCCCAATCAGATACCATTATTACTACTATTATTACTTCACTGAAAGAGGAAATAAGATTTAATAATGGTTATATTTTTCCCCAAAACACTAGCTATGAAATAAAGAGAATTACTTTTAAGAAGCAATGGAAATTATTTACTTGCAAGTTACTTGAGCCTTGTTTTACTAGGTTCACAGCTGCCACCACCACCTTTATCATCATCATTTAGATAATGTAAGGGAAGAAATAACTAAACACCTAACAAGAATTAGTTTTGTTCATTCAGAGTTTAAATTTCACCTGGGGGAAATTTGTAGTTGAGAGCTGGTTTTGCAGATCCATCAAAACTGTCAAATGTATTTCAAAATAGGAAAACAGGCTTCAGAAAAACCTTAAGACGGAGTATTATATATAAATTGTATTTCATAATTCACAAATTATATATAAAATGTGTTTCATAATTCACAAATCCTCTGTTCTCTGTTTCAATTTACTCCGTCATGTTTTAAGGGCTGATAAATTAGTACCTATAACATTAAATTAAAATAGCCTTACTGTTTGTACAGAGGAAAGTGTCCCATACACTGTTGAAACAGGGGTAAGAGTATCTCCAGTCTTATAATTTAACTTGGTAAAGGTAACCACTAGCTATAGTGTAATTATTAAAATAAAAGACTATCATTGGTTAAATCATTCTAAAGTGGAATTGAAGCCATTCTTGTTACTTACTTGCTGCCAGTAAGAATGGATCATATGTGTATTGAGAATGCGGGTCATATTAGTTACTTTATTGTTCTGAAGCTCTATAATCATCACAGGTACACTCAAATACGTTGCCCATGTAAGTTCTTGTTTAAATGCCTGGAAAATAGAAAAAAAGAAAATGGTTTTACAAACTTTTCTTCAGCTGATATTTTATAATGTTCAGTTTTAGAAAACACTAAAGAGCAATCCAGTGGTTGTTACTGAGTAACCTAATCAACTGTAAGATGGAATGTGATCAAATGTCAGACAGAAAACTTCAAATTCAGCATAAACACTTTTACTTTTTGGTTGTTTGATGTACAGAATGACAGAAACAATGTGAGCTGGCAGAAACGTTAGCTCATCACAGGTCTTCCTGGGTCTACCTCTTCCACAGGTTCCCTCTACTGCTAGGACGTGACACTTTTTCACACAGCCGTCTTCATCCATTTGCAGCACATGACCAAAAATGTCATAATAAATACTGGTAGCAAAAACTAAACATTTTACTGAATACAAAATTTTTTTTCTGCTCTCACTAACCTGTTCTGAATTTCTACGTATTTCTTCATTAGTCGAATCAATTTGCAGCCAAGGGGAAATCTTTAAGCCAATGAACATACTCCAGTCTACAATAAAAGTATGAAAGAATAATTGGATAAAAATATCCAGGGGTATCTGTTGCATGAAAAACAAATAGTAAAATGGATGCTAACAAACTAGTGAGCAAAGAAATTTTAATTTGTTAAAAGTGCAACTAATTGAAGAGAAAAAAAAATCATTATCTTAATGATTGGTTCTTCATTCAATTTTAAATAAATTTAAATTCCACAGTTGTCTCTCCTGTCTTTTTTGATCAGAATTAATCATGAAACTAATGGGATTTTTCTCTCCAAGAGTAATTTCAACTAATTAAAATTTCTTGGCTCACTATACATTATGTATTATGTTAGCACTTACTTTACAATAAAACTAGCTGGACATGTGGTGAGTTCTGTTATACCTATGGATCAAACCCATGTTCTTGAAATTTGCTGTTATGTCGCTAACACTCACAAAGACCACCACTAAAGTAACAAGTCAAAACAATTTGTAAAAAAAGATGCTGTTACACTAGTTTTAATAAACAAACAGCCATTAAGTCATATCCAAGTTTTAATACATGAAACTGAATGAGATTAAGAACCACCTCTAACAATATTATTTCAAGAAGTCAGAAACTTACCAATTGTCATATCTTTGTTTTCCAAAGAAACAACAGAAGCAAGACTAAAAGATAGCCCTCTTCCTGATGTCATATTCTGTGTTGGTAAGAAATGAAATCAACAACCAATATTCTTTTCCAAACTAGGCACAAGGCTCGAAATTTTGGGGGAAGGGACCGGTTGATTAGATCAACCCCCAGTATGCAACTGATAATTAATTTACTGACCGTGAAAAGATGAAAGGCAAAGTTGACCTTGGCGGAATTTGAACTCAGAACGTAAAGACAGATGAAATACTGCTAAGCATTTTACCCGGCGTGCTAACGATTCTGCCAGCTTGCCACCTTAAATCAACAACCAATCAATTTTAATCAAATTAAAAATTAACCCACATGTTTGTGGCAGCAGTTGGAGACTATCATCTCAGTTCAACTCCCAATGCAGTTATTGCCAAGACTGATAAATACTTGTACTGTATTAGTTTCAAATTTTGGTAAAAGGCCAGTAATTTTTGAGGGATGAAGTTAGTGGATTACATCGATCCTAGTGCTCAACTGGCATTATTTTATTGAAGAATGAAAGCAAAGTTGATTTTAGCAGCATTTGAACTCAACATAAAAATGGATGAAGTGCCACTAAGCATTTTGCCAAGGATGCAAACGATTCCGCTGGCTATCCACTTTAATTACTTGTAATATATTAGAATTAACTTAAGTAACAATATCTATTCCTCTATTATCAGGCAATAATGGAAACAACTTTGTACTGTCAACCTGCCTTTTAAGATTATCAATAACTCTAAGACATATCATATAATGATATAAGTGATTAGAGAGCGAGGAGGATAAATGAATGGGAGATAAGAGGAAGAGGGGGAGAAACAGTTAATTAGCTTTTATAGATAATCATTATTTAATGTAGTTAAGATAGTGTTTGAAGATTACACTGCAAACAAAGAGAACAGAAGTTAAAAATTAAAAAGAAAAAATGGTTATACAAAGGTATGTTATAATTATACAAGAATTGCTTTGCTTACCATGGCTACTGAGTACAAGGTCTGATCTTGTTAAAGGGCCAGATCGCTTTTTACTGGGTCCACGAACAAATTCGCGTTTGTAGCGAGGATTCACAACAGGGATGCACAGAAAGTCAAAACTGGAAGATACAAATATGTAAAATGAGGGGAGCTATTTTGATTGTCAATTGTATTTTAAATGAAATTATTAAATAATATATCATCATCATCACCATCACCGTCATCCAGAATTTTTGACACTGTTTTGTATTTTTTCTAACATTTGTCTTCAACTTCCAGAAACATTTTGAAACCATGTAATGCTTTTAACAGAGATCTACTTGTTGTGCTAGTTGAGGTATTTCACTTTAGCATCAGAAATAAATGTTGCAATGTAGTCAGTTTTAACTTGCCTTTGTATTTTATTATTGATATTCATCCTGACTCATATTAATCAGAAGACATAACATTATCAGGGCTTTAAATATATATACATATTTATTGAAGCTGAAAGGACTTACAAGCTGTTAGAGTTTCTTGTAACAGATCATCACACAGTAATGCTTATTTACAATAATGCAATGGTTTATGAAGTATTTATAAGTATTCATGATTACCAACTTATTAAATAAGCATTTAAAGCTGATTGGGTAGGAAATTAATTTTCAAAATAATGAGAATCTGTAGGATCATCATCATTGTTTAATGTCCGTTTTCCATGCTGGCATGGGTTGGATGGTTCGACTGGGGTCTGGGAAGCCAGGAGGCTGCACCAGCCTCCAATCTGATCTGGTAGTGTTTCTATAGCTGGATGCCCTTCCTAACGCCAACCACTCCGAGAGTGTAGTGGGTGCTTTTTTACGTGCCACCAGCACAGGGCCAGAGGGGACTGGCATCGATCATGATTGGATGGTGCTTTTTACGTGCCATCGGCTCAGGAGCCAGTCAAGGTGGTGCTGGCATTGGTCACGTTTGGATGGTGCTTTTTATGTGCCACCGGCACAGGAGCCAGTCTGTAAAGGAAAAATATATAAACACTGAGACAAGTTGAATTAAAATTAAAAACTGGATAGTGTAAATCAACTATACTCATAGAAACTGGTATTAAAACAACTACAGAGAATGAGAAAGATTTTATCAGAAATAAGCAGTTACAAGTGATCAAACTGAGAAGGAAAATAAAGATTAAGATTAAAATTTATATAAGGGCAAATGAGTGTCACTGATACATAAAAAGAATAAAGACATCACAGAATGGATCCTTTAGTCTTGTCAGGGATAAGACAACCTTCTCAGTGCTATTGCAATCATAGTAATAACATGCACCCAGTGCACTCTGTAAAATGGTTGTCAAATGAAAGGAGACAATGTAGAGTAGAGAGGCCAAGGACATAACCTCTCCAGTGCTGGTGCTACAATAAAATGCACCCAATACACTTTGTAAAGTGGTTGACGTTAGGAAAGACATCCAGCAGTAGGAAACTGGTCAAAAATGAAATGAATGACTGAGATGTGGTCCCTGATTTATCTAGGGTAGCAGTAACTCGAAATAAGAACTGACAATCTGTGAAGATCTGTCGGTATGGAGAAGCAAATGTAAAATGATGATATGAAGGTGGATGGCACAGAAAAGAGTATTATGTTAAGAAAAAAAGGTCCAAGACAAAGGGGTGACCACACAATAAAGAGAACAGATGAGGTAGTAGCATTGATTGGGGTGATATCTCTGAATCAGCTCCATATGTGTGGGAGGAATAAGTAGGATCAGAGATGACATAACCATGAAATTGCAAGAAGTCAAACATAACACGAGAACCTATAGAAAGAACTAAATATAAAGAAACCCCAGGTTAAATATTCCTCTCAGCTTAGATGTTGAATATAACCAGATCAATTGCTTACATTCAGAGTTGCTACAATTCAAAATAAAATTGCTTATTTATCTTTATCCCATATTTACAGAGATATACCACAACCAGACTCGTGTATCTCAACAATAGCAACTAAAACTGAAGGCATAGCAATGAGTGAGCCATCTTTTATCAAATGCGTTCAAGCTTTAACTATTAACTTGTAGCTTTACAAGACTGTAATTAATTTAATTACAACTATTTAGGAGAGACACCTGAATATAACCTAGGTGTTCTAAGTAATTGTACATTCCTGTTATATTTCCCAGCTTGTCACCTGGTAAAGTAGAAATTGCTCTCATATTTAATAACTGCCCCACTGAAATTCACATTGAAACATCATGGTGATACCCCACCATATCCACAGAAACTACAGATGGCAGTTACTAAAAGACTTTTAAAAACTGTGTAAGTTATGTCTGAGGAGACTAAAAGTTGAGTAACTGATATTAGACAGACATTAAGAATAACAATTTGAAGCAAAAAAAAGAACAATGGCCCATTATAATTTCTCATGAGCCACTAATATTCAGATGATGTATAATGTTTCATATTTGAGGAGCAGGCATGGGGTATGTAGTTAAGAAGCTTAGTTCCCAACTATGTGGTCTTGGGTTTTTTGGTTTCAGTTCCACTGTATGACACTTTGGGCAAGTATCTTTTACAATAGCCCTATGCCAACCAAATCTTGCGAGTGGATTTGGTAGGTGGTAACTGAAAGAAGCTCATGTATATATGTGTGTGCATGCATGTATGCATACATGCATGTATGTATGCATGATTACATGTATGTATGTATGTATGTATGTATGTGTGATGATTGTAAATGAGCAGCATCATTATACAAGCAATATCATTTGTTTCCAGTCTTCTGTGAAAAACATGTCAGGGCATGGGAGATATTACCTTGCTTGGAAACAAGTGAGGGTTAGAGACAAGTAAGGGCATTTGACCAAAGGAAATCTGCCTTAACAAATTCCATCTAACCCATGCAAGTATAGAAAACCAAATGTTAAATGATGATGATGATGATGATTTATAAAAGTAGTTTAAGAATGGAATGTATAAGAGAAATATTGTTCAAGATAAGGAACTCTATTGCTATAGGAAATCAAACAAATTAGTAAAAGAACTGCTGTGATAGTAATGGTAGATCACAGTAATTCCAACAGTTGTATTACAACTAGAGAAATTATTATTGATACAGATGAGGCTCTTTATATTCATCATGAATGAGAGGAATAATAATCCTTTCTACTACAGGGCACAAGATCTGAAATTTGGGTGGGAGGGGTAGTCAATTTTATTGACCCCAGTATTTGACTGGTACTTATTTTATCACTCCCGAAAGGATGAAAAGCAAAGTCAACCTCAGTAGAATTTGAACTCTGAACATATAGACAGACGAAATGTCACTAAGCATTTTGTCCAGCATGCTAATGATTCTGCAAGCTCACTGCCTTAATGGTAGGAATAATAACAATAATAATAACCCTTTCTACTAAAGGCACAAGGCCTGAAGTTTTGGGGGAGGAGACTAGTCAATTACATTGACCCCAGTGTTTCACTGGTACTTAATTTATTGACCATGAAAAGATGAAAGGCAAAGTTGACCTCGGCAGAATTTGAACTCAGAACATCAAGGCAGATAAAATGCTCTTTAGAGCTGAAATTGACTTGCAAGCCTTTCACACACTACACATGTCAAATCACCAAGTTTAGGAGTAAAGATGTTGTATACAGTTGATCTTTTATATGAACAAAGATGGTTGACAGACCCAACTTTAAAATGGAGTACATGGTCACCTGTTTCACATCTCCAACACCTTGTGCACTTCACTTTGCACATACATTACATACATTGCTAAGATCACATTTGCAGGTGATGAAAAAGTCAATCATGTGAGCATTCTTAGATCTTGTTAAACTGTAGCATATTAAGCCAGCTATCAGATAAACTGGACACAATCTGAGTTAAGAAGTTGACTATCAGTGTTGTAGGAGCATGTACTTTGGGTGTGCCAGGTGAATACTTCACACTTACCGGAGGTAGTAAAATCATTATAAATATTAAGTTCACTCAATAGTCATGTATTACTAATTTTTCTATTATCACTTTTTCCATACATACAGGCTTGTCTTTCAGGTGCTGGTGCCACATAAAAAGTATCTGTGCTGATGCTGCATAAATGCACTTATGGGCGACCAAGTTAGTAGTGGGGGTGGGTGCGCTGAAAGTGTAGCTACTAGAATAAGAATAGCCTGGGCAAAGTTTAGAGAGCTCTTACCCCTGCTGGCGACAAAGGGACTCTCACTCAGAGTAAAAGGCAGACTGTATGACGCATGCGTACGAACAACCATGCTACATGGCAGTGAAACATGGGCTGTAACTGCTGAGGACATGCGTAAGCTCGCAAGGAATGAAGCCAGTATGCTCCGTTGGATGTGTAATGTCAATGTGAATACCCGTCAGAGTGTAAGTATCTTGAGAGAAAAGCTGAACATTAGAAGCATCAGTTGTGGCGTGCAAGAGAGACGATTGCGCTGGTATGGACATGTGGTGAGAATGGATGAGGATAGCTGCGTGAAAAAGTGCCACACCCTAACAGTTGAGGGAACCTGTGGAAGAGGTAGGCCCAGGAAGACCTGGGCTGAGGTGGTGAGGCAAGACCTTCGTACATTGGGCCTCACCGAGGCGATGACTACTGACCGAGACCTTTGGAAATGTGCTGTGCGTGAGAAGACCCGGCAAGCCATGTAAGATCGTTGCCAGTGCCCCTGGACTGGTTCTTGTGCGGGTGGCACATGAGATGCACCATTTTGAGCGTGGCCGTTGCCAGTACCGCCTGACTGGCTCCCGTAGGATTTTCGAGCGAGATCGTTGCCAGTGCCCCTGGACTGGCTTGTGCGGGTGGCACATAAAAGACACCATTTCGAGCGTGGCCGTTTTCGTGCGGATGACACGTAAAAGCACCCACTACACTCTCTGAGTGGTTGGCGTTAGGAAGGGCATCCAGCTGTAGAAACTCTGCCAAATCAGACTGGAGCCTGGTGTTGCCATCCGGTTTCACCAGTCCTCAGTCAAATCGTCCAACCCATGCTAGCATGGAAAGCGGACGTTAAACGATGATGATGATGATGACAGTGGCACATAAAAAACACCCAGCACACTGTTAAGTGGTTGGCTTAGGAAGGGCAACCAGCCATAGAAATCATGCCACAGCAGACAATTGGAGTCTGGACAGCTACCAGCAGCATGTCAAACTATCCAACCCATGCTAGAATGGAAAACAGACATTAAATGATGAAGATGATGATGATGAAATATTGTGACAGCTGTTCTGATACAACACTACACACCTCACAATTAGTTGTATCATGATATGTACTGGGCAGATAGCAAAATAATGGGAGAGTGACAAAAATGAGGACTGTAAGTGACATTTCACCAATTTTACCAGTACACATCCTCTTTATTATTTGCTTCTACACCTCTCCCTAAGAATTATGCACCCTCCTCAACTAACTAACATCTTAATTCACCTACTATTCTTATTCATTCTTCCCTCACCTCTCCAATTCTTTCAGTTTATATTAGTCTATTATATAAGACTCATATTTGCTTCCCCATTCCTCTTTAATAAATACTATGAAAGAAGTTGCATATATAATATCTGAAAACATTTCTTTTTGAATAATATATTATTCAAAAGTTTAGCATAGTAATATTGTGCACGCTGTGACTATAAACACCATTCACAACAAAATATGGCTAGGGCTGCCTTGCAATTTTCATAGGTATTTTAGTGATTAAGCATCCTTTAGCCATTATTTTACATCATTACTTCAAGGAAGAGTAATAATTTAAAGAAGACACATGTGATCTTCTGAATAAACCAGAAACTGGAACTTAAAGAAAGAGATTGGCATATTTACGGTGAGAGTTTGTGAAGATTATAATGTTAAAAAATAAAGTTTTAGACATACACAAGGTAAAAGACAAACTCATTACATTTTCCTTTAAATATAATGTTGATGCAAATTCTGAATCATCTGTTGGGACAAGGAAGTGTATGAATGTTACAAAGGATATCTTGGCGAGGCAATGATGTAATGAGTTATCCATCAATAATCCTGAGGTAACAATATCCATGATGGAGAAATTCAGTTCTACTGCCAAACTAACTAGACATATGGGTATTGAGAACGTCAAAGTAAGTGACAGGTGGTTATTATGATTTAGAAGTTGCTATGGAATGGGTAACAAAGTGACCTATGGTGAATCAGGAAGTGCATTGTTTAAGGAGATCAAACCATTCAGGAACATGCTAAACAACGTAATTAAATATGAAGGGTACTAATCTCTCAAAGTAGAAGTGTGATGAAACTGGATTATATTGAAGTTGGCTACCTTGGAATAACTAAGCTCTTAAGAATAAAGACTCCACACCTGAACATCAATGAAATAAGAAATGTTTTTGAGGAATGGTGTTGCGTGAATGCAGACAGTCTGTACTATCTATAATTAGTGGCAAGAAAGGGGTAAATCAGCATATCCACGTTATCATTCCAAAAATTGATGTTGAAGATGCAAATCTTTAATGACTGGTTTTTCTTGCACTTCCCTGCATGTGTAAATACCAGAAAGTTTTCCTCAAACTTTCTATTAATGAGATGAAGGCACTACTAATTTCAGGCATTGCACCTACTCAGCAGGTGGTCACCAAATTCTTTGTAAAGCTAGTGAAGTATAGTATATGTTCTTACCACCCAATGTTATTGTCACAATCCAGTCAATGAATCAAGGAATAATTGTAGCCTGTGATAGACAAAAATATTAAGATGAAGTTCTTGTTATCACCATTATTTAACATCAGTCTTCCATGCTGGTATGGGTTGAACTGTTTGACAGGGCTGCATCAAGCTCCAATATCAGCTGGATGCCCTTTCTAATACCAACCATTTTACAGTGTGTAGTGAATGTTTTTTTTTTTTGTGCTACTCACACTAGTGAGGTTGCCAACTAACTTGCAAGACAGAAGAAAAATATGAAAAACTCCCCTTGATTAAGTGGAGGGAGTATTTGAGAAGGGGAGGTAGCTTAATGTTAGGTGTTGAGAGGGTGAAGCATGATAGAGGGACAAGTACAGGTGTCTTGTTTAAAGGGGGTAAGATAATCTAATACACAAATTGCAACCTCACAACATTGGAAACTAATTTCGAAGGATTTGAAGCAAGGGTGGTGAAACAGTTGTCAGAGAAGATGACATCAGAAAACACAGAGTGACACTGAATTCCAAGTGTTAACGGAAGAGAACATAGTGAAATTCTTATTGGTGACAACAGAGATAGCGACAATGATGAAGACTTATGGCTCAAGAAACTCATACTCTGTTACACAAGAATCCTTTAAAAATATCATTTTGTACATAAACTTTTCAACAGAATCTGATGTTCAGTAATATTATAAACACCTTAGAGTATTAACCCTTTAACGTTCAGGTTACTCTGTTAAGTGTAATGTTTGTTCAATTGCTTTGAACTAATCATGATTTATCTCTTAGCTATACGATTTTGATGATTGCTTATTGCTTATTTTTAGATTGACATTGTAGAGTAGGTGTGAAAGGTTGGATATGGCCAGTGTGACCATAAAAAGGTAGACTATTTGGCCAGTTTAAATGCTAAAGGGTTAACGGGACTCATAAATCAGAAGCTGTATCAAATGGTTATCAAGAGAGATCTTGACACATTCTTCAGACCAATTCAGCCCAACGTTGCAGGTAATATTGATGATTTAGTTCCTCCTTGGTCACTTCAGACTTCTATAAATGGGAGGCAATGATATCAGGAACATCAGCACTCCATTAATTCATAAGTTATCACCTTTACCTTTATCAATCTCATTTGCCAACTACCATAGGTAAATGAAATTAGTAGTTAATGGTATAAATTTTCAAAATTTTTACTTATTGTAAAGCTAAATAATTTTATATACAATATATATTGATGTGTAAGGGTGACGAGCTGGCAGAATCGTTAGCACACCAGGCAAAAAGCTTAGCGTATTTCATCTGCCATTATGTCTTTCATCCTCAGGGTCAATTAAATAAGTACTAGTTATGCACTGAGGGGGGGGGGGTCGATGTAATTGACTTAATCCCATTGTCTGTCCTTGTTTGTCCCCTCTATGTTTAGCCTCCTGTGGACAATAAAGAAATAAATATATATTTATGTGTTTTGTACACTTATATGATGCATACAATATTTTCTCTAATTTTGTTACTGTTTATCATATTCAGCATACAGTGTATATATTTCCAATATATACACTATATCTTTTAGTTGTTTCAGTCATTGGACTGTGGCCAGCTGGGGCACCACATTGAAAGGTTGAACAAATTGACCCAATACTATTTTTTAAACCTGGTACTTTTAACAAACAGCTAAGTTATAGGAATGCAAACAATCAATCTTGTTGTCAAGCAGTAGTAGGGGACAAACACATACATAGATACACACAAACATGTATATATCTTTTATCCTTTACTTGTTTCAGCCATCAGACTGCAGCCATGCTGGGGCACTGCCTTGAATTTTTAGTCTAATGAATCAAGCTCAGTACTTAATTTTTAAGCCTGGTACTTATTCTATCGGTCTCTTTTGCCAAACTGCTAAGTTACAAGGACATAAACACACCAACACCAGTTCTCAAATGGTAATGGGGACACAAACACAAAGACACACACACACATAAATATATGATGAGTATCTTTCAGTTTCTGTCTACCAAATCCACTCACACAGTTTTGGTTGGCCTGAGGCTTGGTAGAAGACACTCACCCAAAGTGCAGTGGGACACACACATACATAGAAACCATGCCACAAGAGACCACTGGAGTCTGGACAGCTCCTGTCAAACAATCCAACCCACGCCAGCATGGAAAACGGACATTAAATGATGACGATGATGATACACATACACACACACAACAGGTTTCTTTCAGTTTCCATCTACCAAATCCACTCTCAAGCCTTTGGTTAGCCTGGGGCTATAGCTGAAGACACTTGCTCAAGGTGCCTCACAGTGGGACTGAACCTGGAACCATGCAGTAAGTAAACTTCTTACCACAGCCATGCACGCACCTAAAATGTATCAGATTCTACTCAGACTTGAACTCTGATTGCTGGATTTGTAATATACAAATATAATATATCAATTAACTCAGACAACTGGCTAAAATGAACACCCTTTCCCTTATCAGTATAGTTAGATGAGGGTTTACTGCATGTGTGTGAGTGTACCTTCCAGAATACCTTTCCTAGTTTTGGAACTTGAAAAATTTTTTTTCAATTACTCATTATTCTCAGCATTCATTGGTCTAGGGAGTGAAGTAGGAATTCCTAGAGAATCACTATATATATATATATATATATATATATAAAACAATATATGAGTATATGCATATATATGTACATGTATGTATATACATTCATCCACATGTACATATAGATACATAACTGGGTACATGATGTGGCAAAAGAACATGGACAAAATGGTAAACAAGGTGCAACAAACAAGCAGGCCATATAGAAACATGACAAAGATGATGACTTACTGCTCAAGAAAAAATTCTTTGCTAATATCATTTTGTATATTAACTTGTCAGTAGAAAGTGATGAAACAACAGTGGAAACTTCACATACACACATTCCAAAAAAGAAAAAAAAAAGTATTTTCTATTCCTAAAATAGTAAAATGAGCTATAGCAGAGTAGTGAAGGCACGGAACCAATAAAGATTAGAAAAAATAAAATATGCATGAAGCATTGGATGTGAGAAATATGAAAGATATGGTCATGTAGATAATAAGTTCACTTTGCAGCTACACGTTTTCAAGCTTGATCAGAGTGACACCTTGGCAGGTGCTTTCCACTAGAGCCTTGAGTGGATTAAAACCTTATGAAACCAGTTAAATCGAAACTGTGCAGAAGCCTGTCAGAGAGACTACAACTGTTCGTGGATGGTGGACTAAATCTTTCATCTGGTTTAACATCACAGCTTTGCCCTTTGATGATTCTAGTAGTGTACACACTATTACAAGCATTGAAACCAGGTCTCAGTCTGACATCTTCACACCAATCACAGAGAGTCTGAAAAGGAACATAGGCATTGCCTTTCCTCCTTTGGCTTATGCTATGGAAAAAACAAAGAGAAAGTATTTAAAATGAGTGAGAAGTAGAAACAGTTGTGCATTGATAGTGATGTGTATGGATGCTATTGTTGATCTCCAATCAGGCTTAACTGAACAGATCAATGACTGATTAAAGATGTTTTATGGTTGTTCTTGATTTTTATATATACAACACCCTACACTGCCCACCTTTTTTTTTTCTTCTTTCTTCTTTCACGTGGCAAGATAGAACTGAAGGAGTTTGGTTTTTATTTCTAGAAGTTCCATCATTGCTTCTGCTATTGTATGGAGAATAATTAGGTGGAGTAAGACGGTCGAATGAGGATTGGAAATTGAAAGAAATAAGAACCCGGTCCCACAAAAGAAAGAGGACAGCATCATTGGAAATAGAATGTGTCCATATCCGGCCTCACCGAGGCGATGACTACTGACCGAGACCTTTGGAAATGTGCTGTGCGTGAGAAGACCCGGCAAGCCAAGTAAGATCGTTGCCAGTGCCCCTGGACTGGCTCTTGTGCGGGTGGCACATAAGATGCACCATTTTGAGCGTAGCTGTTGCCAGTACCGCCTGACTGGCCTTCGTAGGATTTTCGAGCGAGATCGTTGCCAGTGCCCCTGGACTGGCTTGTGTGGGTGGCACATAAAAGACACCATTTTGAGCGTGGCCGTTGCCAGTACCGCCTGACTGGCCTTCGTGCAGGTGACACGTAAAAGCACCTACTACACTCTCTGAGTGGTTGGCGTTAGGAAGGGCATCCAGCTGTAGAAACTCTGCCAAATTTAGATTGGAGCCTGGTGTTGCCATCCGGTTTCACCAGTCCTCAGTCAAATCGTCCAACCCATGCTAGCATGGAAAGCGGACGTTAAACGATGATGATGATGATGATCAACAGGATGATAGATGAGTCATTTTCTGTGGAGCAATTACAGATGATACAATACTTGTTGATTGGCTACTTTACCATACATTTACTGTGGAGTGGCCACTAACAAATAATAAAATACTATGGGAATAGTCAGTTACAGTTGATAATTACACTTACTGTGGGGTGATCCTTATTTACAAGTGATAAATTACTGAACACTCACTGTAAAGTGGCCAGTTACAGACGATTAATTACCCAACACACTATCAAGAGCCCAGTTACAGAATATAAAAACTATACATTTATTGTGAGTTGGTCACTTACAGATAATAAATTACTAAAGACGTACTCTGCAGAGTGGCCACTTACAAGTAATAAATTTACATTATTTATATTTGACGGATATTTGTCCTCATCTTGTTTGTTGTTAACACAACGTTTCGGCTGATAAACCCTCCAGCCTTCGAACCTGGGTTCTCATTCCTAACATCGAAAAATACCTTAGGAATGAGAACCCAGGTTCGAAATTTCCCCAAGACACCTGATGAAGGCTGGAGGGTATATCAGCCGAAACGTTGTGTTAAACAATATGAGGACAAATATCCGTCAAATGTAAATAATGTATATAATTCCTCATCTCTTAAATATAGAACTGAATAAATTCTACACTCTTTTGTAGTGATCACGTTTATATATATGTGTGTGTGGAGAGAATGATATTGTTATATATATATATATATAGACTTAAGATAAAGTTAATCCTGTTGTGAAGTTGACTGTACAATATGACTATCAGTTTTTATAAATACAATGGATCAACAAATATTGAATTTCTATTTTAGTGAAAGATGAATCAAAGTTTCGGTTTTCTGAGATAAATTTCCAAAACCTGCTCAGTTATGTGATAGAAACCTGTTCTTTACGTTATAGACTGATAATGAAGAAGACAAATGAAGTTGAACGACAAAATCAAGCCGAAAGTTCTGGAGCTCCAAAACTACACGAAGAATGAGAAAATATCAAAGGAATTGAATTGAATTATTTATTTAAAAACAAATTTTTGAAAAATATCGTTGATTTCTAAAATATTAATATACAGAAATCAAGCTGCAATTAAAATAAAAAATTATTTAAACCTAACAGAGCAGACTATGATCAAAGACATTTCAGCCGTGACCACACCATCTCGTTTTCAGACTGTATCCCGGACCAAGTTATCTGAATGTGGGCGCCTTTTATCTTAATGCGGTGGAGTCGGTAACTTGGAAGGCTATTTTGTAATATCTACAAGGTTGAACGATCACAGAAAAGTCGGCTCGTTTAGTAAAGGTATTTAGAGATGATTAAATAAAGAAGAAAAAAAAAACATGCAACTATGAAGACAATTCTGAAACGATAATGTCACAGAAAAATGGACGAAACTAGGAAGAGGAAAGTAAGAGTTTAGGAATGCCAGGAAAATAACTGGGTACTTGTATCAATGGACTATTGAACTTACCCCGATTTGCAGGAGCTATCAAGAACAGTATTAATATCTGGACAACAATTAAAGTCCCGAGCACAAGAAACACGTGCAACCGAGTTGGCCATGATGAAGGTGGAACAAAAGTTGAGGAGGGACTAAATGTGTTAGTCAGTTAAGAGATCCGGGCACTTTGTCCTCAACCCCACCATATAGAGAGAGAGAGATAGACACGCGCTTGGTGCAGACCTTATTGGCGCTTAGTACTTTTAATATCTTGTAATTTTATTTAAGAGCCTCCTGATACATTATTCAATGCTAAATTTATCAGACATTATTAGCTATATTTCTATATCCTACATTATAGTGTCTATAATTCGTTTTCCTCGCTTCTGCCGTTTTTCCACATCACATTTAATATCGCAATTAAGAACAATTTACAGAACATTATATAACTTTAAATTTTAGTGTGTACTTCCTTATTAAAGTTTTAACCCTTTTGCTACCTAAAAGTCCGAAACTTATCTAGCTATTTATATTTGAATGGCAATATTAATGTAAATCTCGTTACTGCGTTCATAATAACACGTGAATTCAACAGATAAAACATTTTTACATGTTGAATATTGGTTGGAGTTTTAGGGTTTTTTCGAATTACCCAACATTTTTTCCCAATTATATAAGCTTCAAATTTAGTAATAACGACTCTGAACTTGAATGACTTCCAATATATTATGATTGAACATAATATCAACTTTTTGTCCGAACTTACTTGTATTTAATTGATATTTTCTAACCCTTTTTACTACTGTTGCTCTTGTCTTATTCAACTAAACTAAATTCCAGCGAAGATTTCTCTCAAAGATATGTCATTCTGTTGAGAAATTTGATACCAACTAAAGAAGCAGCCTGGAATCTTTGGCAAGGAATTTAGGCAGGAAGAGAATATTTATTATTTTCTTCCTGTAGCCCTAAATTTAGAAAAGTTCTAAAAGCAGTAAAAAAAAAGTAAAAAATTGAAAATTTATAGTAGAATTACTGCCAAGTTCTTAAAACTTTATATTACGATCCGAATTCACTAAAATTTTCTTACCGTAAAAATTTTTTTATAAGTATTTTATAGATTTTAAAAGATCTGGTTTCTGGAAATTATGATGATATAGTTTATCTTAATGCGGTGGAGTCGGTAACTTGGAAGGCTATTTTATAGTGCAATGTATTTTAAATTCAGAGGCTTATCTGGCTGTTCCCTCAAAAAAAAAACAAAAAAAACGGTGGCCTCATACCTATGCAAAAAAAATCCTCTCTTCTGTTATGTACCAAATATCATTGTCTTGCTTATTCCCATTTTATGGTTCTTGTACTTTGGTAGCTTTTCAACTTTCTGGTAGTGTTTTGATTAGAAGAGATTGAGATGTCTATCAAAGCACATAGTTTTTCCTTTTTGTTCTTGATTATATTTGGAAGATTTTTTTTTTTGGAAATGTCCATCTAGTTGGGGCTAGTAAGGGACTTGGATGGTATCTTAGATACATATTAGGATTGTATGGGAGCATCTATTTGAAGAGGGATGTAAAAGCCTTGTAAACCTGCTCAGGAGTTATCAATTGTCTGACAGGTACCCACTGGATTTTCTGAAAGTGCCAATGTAAACATAAATAAATCAGACTGGGTCATCCAGATTAAATCTGGATTAATAGTGTTTGTTAGGTAAGCAGCTAAAGATAGCATAAAATGTCTACAATTTTGGCAGGGTAAAATTTTGGTCATTAATGAGGACACACGAACAGCCTGTTCCAAGATTTTCAATTCTGAGCCTAAGGATAACCTTCAGAAATTCCAGGTCTGTGCAGCAATGGCTGTTCGCACAAGGTTTTATATAAATGCATTTGCAAAATCAATTGAGTAATTCATGTGTTGTAAAAAATGCTCATGAATTAAAACTGTGTTGAATGCCAGACTAGTTAAGATGAATAATGTCACTGTAGGGAAAAGGAGAAAAGATAAACATCCTTTTTATGAGAAATTAGTAGGAAATGAGACATTGCAAATTGACATTTCTGATATTTAAAAAAAAAACTCTAAAAAGGTAGCTCTGTACAAAAAGGCAAAGATTTAGTTGTTTCCTGTGGTCCTGACTTCTGTCAGAGAAAAGAGAGAGTGAAGTGAAACTGATTGAGAAAGACTTGGAAATTCTGATGGTGACTCACTTTATTATTGTTATGTGATTTCAGTCTATAGAAACATATTAATAGTGAATTTAATCTTTCTTTTATAGCATAATTAGTTGCTGTTCAAAATAGTTTTATTATTGGGTGAACTCATTTTGTGAATAAACATGAATTCCATCAAGGAATTCTGATTCATTCCGAACTATGAAGCCCAGTGGCAAGCAACATCCCAAAGGAATACATAAGCTTCCTATTGGTACACTCTTGGGAAACAATTTCCAAATGAATTCAGCAATTCACTGTCACTATAGTAGTGACAATTTTCCAAAAGAATACAAACACTTTCTGTCACTACACTAATGGCAAACCATTTTCAAAGAATTCAGTTATTTTCTGTCACTAAACTAGTTGCAAACAATTTCAAAGGAATGTTTACTGTGTAATAAAGTTCAATTTCCTTGAATACAGCCAAACTCATATATAAAGTGCTTGGGCTAATGCATACAGTGTCCTGTAGTTCATACAGTTACTGATGCATTCTGTATGCATATTGATCATGTAGTCCATATGGTTACTCAAGATGCTGAAGGAGACCTGACTTATCTCTCATTTCCATCCATCCTTTGTACTAAGAAAAGAAAGATAAAAGTGGGTTTTTTGTCAAGAAAGTCAACTTTCAGACCATCAGTATTAACAATCTGAACTAGAAATTCTTGAGTGTCTAACAGATGACATTATATGATGAGATATATGTTACCTGCAGTGGTTTGTGTTCTCTCAATTAAAAATAGTATTTCAATTCCTTTAACACAGTAAAACGTTTTGTTTTTAATATGGATTG
Organism: Octopus bimaculoides; assembly: GCF_046866305.1. Taxonomy (NCBI): domain Eukaryota; kingdom Metazoa; phylum Mollusca; class Cephalopoda; order Octopoda; family Octopodidae; genus Octopus; species Octopus bimaculoides. The sequence goes on from NC_142928.1 coordinate 21,398,169, forward strand.
GTTGACATATGTACTGCATGTAGTAGTGAAGTGTCTGATTAAAGCAACACCAACTGTACAGGTAGCTTCACATACTAACTCTGCTATGGGACAACCTGAACCAGCATTCAATGTTGTATAGATACTGAGTAGGTATCAGAGGCTTAATACATTGCAATCCATATTTGTTGATAGCCACAGAAGTTGGTCACTGAAGTAAAAAGTGCCAATTCTAATTGCTTGCTTTTAGCATGTGTGACAGCAGAGAGCCTAAATAATAGATAATTGGCTCTCTCACTTCAGTGAGATCTATTAATGCTTTCATTACTGTCTCTGCTATACCATCTGCAATTAGTATAGTCTTTGGTTGTGGAGTACAGAGATCTTACATGTCAAAAATTACCAGAAGGAAAAAGTGCCAAGTCAATATGTATGAGGTGTAACCTAGTGATCAGCATAGCAAAGGCGTTGACATGATAGCTTTGGCATGCTGACACCTCATGCAGTTCTAGGCTTGCAGATGTACATCTTGGTTAATTATGAGCCAGGTAAATCTTGAAGCAATCAATTTCTGAGTTGCCTGGACTGTTATTTGGTACATTTAGGATAGATGTGGCAATTCACATGATGTAGCATGCCAAATGTCCTGTTCACCTCTGGAGAGAAGAACTTTCTTGAAAACAAGTAAGGAAGTACCACTGAGCAGCAACTGAAGTTCCTCACCACCTTTTTGATCAGTGGCTATGCATGTGAGATCAATGGATGAGGTAATGTGTAGAGCTGACATTTCTTGCTATGAAAACATGTTGGCTGCAATATTGTTCCCATCTGAAATGTGTTTTATATCTTAAGTGAAGTGAAATATTCAAGCAAATATCTTAATTCCCTGGGAGAATATCAATCTGACTTTACTTACTGTGTAAATGGGGTTTATGGTATGTGTAGACAGTAAACTTCCTGCTTTCTAAATGTGTTGAAAATGTCTTACAGACATAACCAGTAACTCATGACCAAATACACTATCTTGTTTCAGTAGGTTTTAACTTTTGAAAAAGCAAAAAAACTCCATGTGTTCCTATATGTCTCTATGTAGGTCTTGCAACATTCCAGTGATAGTGGAGTCAGATGCATAGGCCATAAGACATATGTCAAAATCTTCAAACAGATGTGCTAACATCAAAGCTTCAGTGAAATCACACTTTTTATTCCATGCAAGGGATTATGTGTTAATACATGGGATACTACTGGAACCAGTCTGGTGATGAGTATGGTTGCTTCTCATGGAAGAAAATGTTGATAAAAGCTAATGCTACCTCAGAATCATCATAGTTGTTAAACAGTAGTTGGTGTGAAGTAGGTCAGTAACTAGTGACCTTCACTACCAATGGAGAAATGCCTTAAGCTATCATATGGTGCCTGAGAAAATTCAAACTTCTAACACCAAATCGTAACTTCAGTGCATTGATAACAACACTGTGCTTAGTTGAGTGTGTAAACAAGAGACATATGTGTTGTAATATATCAAAAAGTTACATGTTCAAATCACATCAGTGCTAGTTTGACAAGCATGTTGAACAAAATGATGTGCTGTTTAATCATGTAGGGATCTCCTAATGTAGAAAAAGAGATACTATGGATCAATTGGTCATTTAACTGTGATATGTCTAATATTTTAGACTAGCTGAAAACAAAGTTCTATACAAAGAAGATTCTGTTAGTTTCTGCAATTCTGACTTTAATCAAAGAAAAAAAGAGATAATGAACAAAGCGAAAACAACTTGCTTAAAGCTTGTAATTCTCACGGTGACTCACTGTATTAGTGTGAGACTACATCTAAAACTGGTCAGTAGAGAAAAGTTAATGAATTTACTCTTTCTTTTATAGTAGCATAATTAGTTTCTGCCCTGGGTAGTCCATTGTTGAGTCAGTTCATTTTATGAATAATCACAAATTGAGTTGAATGACGTTGTATCCAGGAATTCACTGGTTCAATTAGAATTAAGGTATCATGTGGAAAGAAATATTCTAAAGGGATACAGAAGCTAACAGTTGCCACACTAACAGCAAACCAATTTTCAAAGAAATGCAATAACTCACTCAGTCATTACACCAATAGCAAACAATTTTTCACAGAAATATGGAAGCTTGCCAAGGCTATGCCAGCAGCAAACATTTTCAAAATATGGAGAAATTCTTTCTTGTTTAAGTTATGGCATACAATTCTTAAAGAAATATTAAAGTTTGTTGCTGCTACACAAACATCTACTTTATAGTTTCATTATTATAATTATATTAAGACAGTGAGCTGGCGGAATTGTTAGCACACTGGGCAAAATGTTTAGTGCCATTTCATCTGTCTTTACGTTCTGAGTTCAAATTCTGCCGAGGTCAACTTTGCCTTTCATCCTTTCAGGGTCCATAAAATAAATACTAGTTGAGTAATGGGGTCAATGTAATCGATTATCATCATCCCCCAAATTTCAGGCCTTGTGCCTATAGTAGAAAGGATTGCTATAACTATATTAAATGCGGTGAGCTGACAGGATTGTTAGCATGCTGAGTGAAATGCTTAGCAGTATTTCATCCATTGCTACATTTTGAGTTCAAATTCCTCTGAGGTCAACTTTGCTTTTCATCCTTTCAGGGTTGATAAAATAAGTACCAATTGCACACTGGAGTCCATATCACCAACTTAATCCCTTCCCCAAAATTTCAAGTCTTGTGCCTAAAATAGAAAAGGTTATTACAATAACATTATTAGCAGTGAGCTGATAAAATCATTAGCATGCTGGACAAAACGCTTGGCTGCATTTCATCAGTCTTTACATTCTGAGTTCAAATTCTGCTGAGGCTGATTTTGTCTTTCAACCTTTTGGGGGTTGATAAATTAAGTACCAATCAAGCACTGGGACTGATGCAATCAACTAGCCCCTTCCCCCAAATTTCAGGTTTTGTGCCTATAATGGAAAGGGTTATTCTAACAACATTGAAGGTGGTGAGCTGGCAGAATAATTAGCAGCTGGACAAAATGCCTAGCAGTATTTTGTTCATCTCTACATTCTGGGTTCAAATTCTGCTGAGGCAGACCTTGCCTTTTATCCTTTTAGGGTCAAAATAAGCACCAGTTGAACATTGGGGTTGATGTAATCGACAGTTAATTTGCTCCTTTTAACAAAATTTCAGGCCTCACACTTATCGTAGAAAAACTTTTATAACAACATTAAAATGGTCAGGAAAATGGCTTTGTGATATTTGTTCTAGCTCTTAACATTCTGAATTCAAATCCCACTGAGTTCAACATTGCCTTTCATCCTTTTAAAGTCAAATACAAATAAGTACCAGTCTAGTGCTGGGGATGATAGTATTGACTTCCCCTCAAAATTTCTGGCCTTATGCCTAAACTAGAAACATAATTATAACATTATTTGAGGTGGTAAGCTTGCAGAATTGTCAGCACGCTGAGCAAAATGCTTAGTAGCATTTTGTTTGTCTTTACATTCCAAGGTCAACTTGTCTTTCATCCTTTTGGGTTAAAATAAAATACCAGCCAAGTACTGGAGGTAACAGTATCAACAAAGTACATCCTCACAAAATTGCTAGCCTTTTTACTCTTATTGCATCCTTTCATCCAATAAAATACCAGTCAATTACTGGAATCAATGTAATTGACTTTCTCCTCCTCTCAAAAACTGCTGGCCCTGTATCAAAATTTGAAACCATTATTATAACACTGTTTAAAAGGTTGTAAGCTGGAAGATGGTAAAATCATCAGAGTGCAGGGAAAAATTCTTTGCAGTATTTGTTTTGGCTCTTTATGTTTAGAATTCAAATCCTGCTGGGGCCATCTTTGCCTTTCATCCTTTTAGAGTTGATAGAATAAAGTACCAGTCAAATATTGACCAAAACCCTCCCCACAACATATCTCTAAATAAGAACTCTTTATAATAGCATAATTAAAAAGGTAATGAGCTGGCAGAATCATTAGTATTAGAAAAAATGCTTTGCAGTATTTGTACTGACTCTATGTTCTGAATTCAAATTCTGCCAGGTACAACTTTGTATTTCATCCTTTTGGGGTCAGTAAAATAAAGTACCAGTCAAGTATTGGGGGTAATGGTATCTACAAAGTACATCCTCACAAAATTCCCAGCCTTTTTTCTCTTATTGCATGTGTTTCATTTTTCAACACACTTTCAAATACATTAACTATAATTATGAACAATATTTTATTTCTTTTACTTTTGGTTATTTACATTTTGCATGTAAATTTCTTGCCATGTAACTGTATTGTTAACTAGTTTTCATTACAATTGTGTTATTTTCATTAATTTCTCCTTCAAGCTCTCTAGTGGAGGGCTGATGTAGTGAAGCCTAGAATTGAAACTTTACAGCTTTAGTGACTAGAATCAGACCACATTTAAATCAGGCAATAAGCTATAAATACTAACTAATCAACTTGCTGGAATATCATCCCATATTAGAGAATGTTCTATCATATTCCAGTAGTTATAGGGGTTATAAAGTGAAATCATGCCAGAATCAGTGCAGAGGTGATAGAGAACCTGATGTCCACAGTATACATTAGAGAAGATTCTACAGAAGATAGATGAACACAGGATTTTTGGTCCCTATGTGACCTGTATTTGAAAGAATTACTTCATCTTCAGTGCACTTCTTTCAGCATGTACCATGAACACAATATCCTCAACTCTTGCCACACAAATAAGCAGCCAATTAATCCTTAGGCCTAAACAAATCAGAGGCACAGTTCAGATGCACAGATAACAAGCTGTTCAAACAAACAAATTTCCTTAGTTGCAGCTTAGCCCTGGGTTAAGGAAATCTTTGACTATGATGGACAGAGGATTATTCCTGCCTCTCAGATGAAGCTAATCTTTTTTGTTATTAGTGTAACTAGGAACTACATTTACTTCTAGCACGCCATTATACACTACTGGCAAGCAATTATGTAAAAATTGTAATATGCTTCAGTAAAAATAAACGTTATTTAAACAACATTGGATTTAGGTTATTTATAGGACAACATACAGTCCATCGTCATACCAACATATAAAGACCCATATAACCAAAACCACAGTATAATAATTTTGTATTATTAATAAACATGACAGCTCTATGGTCATAGGTGTAATAATTAATGTAATATTAATAAATATAAATTCCTATATTATAATATTATAAGATATTATTATATTATGAATATCATTATTGTATAATTAAAATATAATTACTATATTCATCATCATCATCGTTTAACGTTCGCTATCCATGCTAAAATGGGTTGGACGATTTGACTGAGGACTGGTGAACCGGATGGCTGCACCAGGCTCCAATCTGATCTGGCAGAGTTTCTACAGCTGGATGCCCTTCCTAACACTAACCACTCAGAGAGTGTAGTGGGTGCTTTTACGTGCCACTGGCATGAGAGCCAGTCAGGCGGTACTGGCAACGGCCACGCTCAAAATGGTGTTTTTTACGTGCCACCTGCACAGGAGCCAGTCCAGCGGCATTGGCAACGATCTCGCTTGAATGTGTTTATACATGCCACCGGCACAAGTGCCAGGAAGGCGACGCTGGGCACAGGTGCCATCACGATTTCGCTTTCGCTTGCCCCAACAGGTCTTCGCAAGCCGAGTTTCGTGTCCAATGAAGGAGACCACGTTCATTATTGTATAATTAAAATATAATTACTATATTATTAATAAATATAATTATTGTTATTATAAGTAAATATACAAAACAGTGTAATCAATTAATATATTCACTGTGTGATCAATAATTATAATTACTGTTTTATGAGTGAATAATTACATGTCTATTAATTAACATAATTAAAAAATAACAATGAACTGATTACTATTTTATCAGTAAATATAATATTTCGGTTCTATCAATAAATATAATTACTATATCTGCAATAAATTTAATATTGCTGTAATATCAATAAATATATATTGAAAGGTAAGTGATATATATCATAAGTTGGAAAGAACGAGTGAGAGATGGTAGAAATGATATCCCGCAAAGCAAAATGCCATAAGCTACGTCTTTTTACATTTCGAGTTCAAATCCTGGCGCAGTAACCATTGCATTTCATTTGTCTAGGTGTCGATAAAATAAAGTACCAATCAAGTACTGGACTTTTATATTATCAATTACACCCGCCTCCAAAGTATCTCATTGCTATTAGAAATCAATTATAGGGTGTGAACATGCAATCACTGAATTGACAGGTGGAGTTACTTCCCTTACAATCTGTTGTCATTGTAATTAATGTTGACATCATGGAGATGATGTTCTTTGTAATTATTCCTATCTCCATCCTGATATTAACTATAGTCTTACATTTGATGTTCCGATCTAAGACTATACGAAACATCCATGGTTATCATATTGTCGTAAGTTTTTTTGTATTGTTTTCCTATTGTTTTTTAAAAATTTTTTACCGTTAATATTACACAGTCAGAAATAATAACGTACCTAAAGGGATGTCAGTACTTCAAAGTTTCATAGTTTAAACTTGGTCAAAGTTTTTTTGACCATGATATACTATCGTAGGATACTAGATTTTACTCATATACGCACCATAATATCACTGTGTTTTCTAGCAGGAATTCACTTTACTTCTGCTGCTTCATCTCTCCGCCGTCTTCTTTTGATGTTTATTTTCGTGGTCTTATTAATACAGTCAATAATTGTATGATGCTAATTAAATGTTCGTGCTTAAACTTACATAATTTAAAATAGTTAATTCCATGAAAGAGGAATATATTTTAAAAGGAAAGACAAAAAAAAAAAAAAAAAGGAGAAAGACAGAAAAAACATCAATGCAACACCAATGCCTCAATTGGTAGCACACTACAAGGTTTAACGGAACCTACGGAAGCAAACCAACACGCTCGCGGCATTACCACGGGCGATGGCGAGGCTAGGCGTTGGAAAAGCCAAGCACCTTCACGGACACCACCTGACACCTCGGTAAGGGAGTTGCTAATGATGACAAGAACTTTAGCAGCCCAATCCCTCCAAGCGTCTCAAGCAGACTGGAAGAGATAGTTCACTGTCAGGTTCCGATATTTTAAGGTTCTGTTCCGTTGAGCAGACTTTGATCGAAGGCATTCCAGCCGTGACTGTCTTATTGTTCCCCCTGACATTGTGTATAAGGAAGTATGTTATCTAACGTGTTATTTTTTAAAGGATAATCATGTTATCCAGTGTGTTAAGTCAATGGAGTGTGGTTCAAGGGACAGTGACTGCTATTTCTAGCAAGTTTGCGCGACGACGAATCGCGTGTTTGTTATAGATGCTTCGTTTGTCAATGTAACTTATATTTCGTAAACATATGCACCGGTAACGACTTTGGAGTAAGAAACAAAGTTGTTAAACTCTCATACTGTGCGTAAAAGAGGCAAACGCGATATTGTTGATTTAATCATTTTTACTCTCTGCAGTGCAATTAATCCTGTGTCTTGTCAAAATGAATTGTCATTATTATTGGTGTGACAGAAAAGGCAGAACATCAGGCAAAGTGCATTGTGGTATCTAGTTAACAGGCCTTCACGTTCTGTGTTCAAATCCTGACGAAGTCGATTTCACGTTTTCACTCCGATGTCAATAAAATAAATACCAGCAAGTACTGCAGTTGACTGTATCCTACCCGCCTCAAATATATGTCCATGTGCTGCTAGAGTAAGGTACAAAATGCCTTGCTGTACTTAATCCTTTTACACTGAGTTCAAATCCCGACATCTTTGACTTTACTTTTTATATTTCTTGTGTCAATAAAATAAGACCCTTTGTTAGAAATTAATCGTTTTATTGATATTATTTGAAGTTATTTCCACCAAGCTGTTGCACATAAAATGTCAGAACCATCAATGAATTATATCAGAGGCAACATCAGATATTTTGTGCAACAACCTAACAAGTAGGTGTGTCAGACACCTAGGTGGTAAAATAACATCCATCAGCATCAACAGAGTTTTAGTAATATTCTTTTTAATACTTAAGCTGGTCGGCAAGCTGGCTAGAATCATTAGTGTGTCAGAGAAAATGTTTAGCGGCATTTCTTTCGCTCTTTATATTCAATGTTCAAAGCTTGCTGTGGTCATCTTTATCTTTCATACTTTTAGGGTTGATAAACTAAAGTTCCAGTCAAGTATAGGCGTTGATATAATCAATTTTCCCCTTCCCTAAAATTGTTTGTCTTGTGCAGTTGCAGATTTATAGTGTTAAGAAGCTCCTTGTATACACTTCTACCTAATACACACTTCTACCTGTACAAAATTTGGTAATTTTTCAGATTAACACACGCGTGATCTTCACTAGAGTGTTAGGGTATTAGGGTTACGGTTACGGTTAGGGACGGAATTCCCTAACCCTAACCCCCTAACCCTAACCCCCTAACCCTAACCCCCTAACCCTAAAACCGTAACCGTAACCCCTAATCCTAACACCCTAGTGAAGATCGTGTGAGTGTTAATCTGAAAAATTACCCAACATTTTATCTGCATATACATCAAACTTTTTTATTCTTTTTTTATGGTTTTCAGTCATTGGCCTGTAGCCATGCCAGAGCACCACCTGATTCAATCCTAGAGCTTTGTCTGGTGCTTATTTCTTCATTCTTCTAAGTTACGAACAGTCAGAGCATTTCTATTTAAATGTACTGGTTTTTCTGATATAAACACACAAACACACACGCACATGATGGACTTCTATATAGTCTCCATGTACAAAATTTCACTCAAGAAGTTAAGTGTACTCAAGGCTATGATGGTGTGTGCTGGGATTGGATCCACAACTGTGTGGTTGCAATGTGAACTTTTTAATTATGCAAATATTCTTACATTCTATATACTGTTAACTAAACATAATTAGCTACACACACTGCCATCTATACATATCTCCAAACAAATTTACAGTAGGAATTGTTTAAAGTGAGTTAAGGGTGACAGAAGTGAGTATGATAATGTCAATCTAGTTGATGTTTGAGTTCATTTAACATCTTGTAAGTCCCTTATTTTAGGAACAATAATCCAAGAACCAGTGATATATACCTTAGTTCATTGAATTGTACTCTGTCCTTACAAAATCTGGTCTTGTACTTTGTCACAAGAAACCGTGACATAAGACTGATAATTATTGGCAGTGTCCCACTTTTTACACACACACACACACACACACACACATGCAGTGTTTACTTTTCACACATTGATGGGATGGTCTACTAGATGGTTGGTTAATCTGCTTGATTTTTATACAGTAATATACTTTGTCTTTTTTCTCTTCATACTTGTAGGACCCTATCATTTGTTTTATATACCTAAGTATAAAATAGACAGCATTCTTATTTTCAATTGAGTTTGAAGGAGATATATTTTACAATGAACTGCAATAATTGATAATCTAATAAAATGCTTGCTTTTAAATATCCAATCTCGGACTACATATAAATATATATAGCTGACAGATGATGTTGAAGCCACTATTGCATTAGCCCTCAGTGTTATTCATGTAACAGTTTACAAATACTACAAACTACCTAAGATGCCATCTTCTATGTGTAATGATAATTTACTTACTTCACAATTGGGTGAGAAAGATTGTTTCTCCCACTATGGTTACTGGTACTGACAAAAGATAAGATAGTTGCAACCGAAACATTTTTGATTATAGATTTGTTTGGTCTCAGTGCTGACCTGTAGTTTAACAGCACATTCAGTTACTATATATGCACAGATATGCATGTACAATAGTCACTTCTGACATACACCAGTCAATATTTACATACATCAGTCACTCTATACATTTATAACATTAACTAGATACATAAAAGTTAGTGTATACAGAAATTTGCCGATGTCATGAGGACCAGAGACTTGAAGGTTTCGTATTGCAAGACTGTGTGAGAGAGAATTGTGGTGTCATACGAGAGAAATGTGTCCACATGGATGACGGTTCACTTGCATTTAATGATGCTGCAAAGAGAGAGACTTGGAGACGCCACCATGAAAGGTTGCTAAATGAAGAGAATGAATGGGAGAGAGTCTGCCAAATGTCGACCCAACAGAGGGACCAGCTATTCAGATTGACAGTACCTTGGTAGATAAAGCAGTTAAGGGTATGAAGATAGGGAAAGCCTCTGGCCTATCAGGAATCACTACTGAGATGCTTAAAATATCTGGCGGTGTAGGCTATTGTCTAGTTACCCGTATAGTCAATCAGGTGATACATGAAGGAGTCATACCCAATGACTAGTGTAGTAGCACCATAGTCAACTGCTACAAAGGTAAAGGTGATGCATTAGATAGGAATAATTAAAGAGGTATCATTTTGTTGGATCAGGTGATGAAAGTCATACAGAAGGTCAAAGCTAGGGAGAGAGTTAGTTTAGATGAGATACAGTTTGGGTTTGTGCCAGGAAGAAGCATCACTGATGCTGTATTTCTGGTAAGACAGCTGCAGGAGAAATTCCTAGCCAAGGATAAACCTTTATTCTTGGCTTTCACTGACATGGAGAAAGCTTTTGACAGGGTCCCCCGATCCCTTATCTGGTAGTCAATGCGGAAACTAGGGATAGATGAGTGGTTGGTGAGAGCTGTACAAGCCATGTACATGGATGCTGTCAGTAAGGTGAGGGTTGGCAATGAGTATAGTGAAGAATTCTGGGTAGAAGTAGGGTTCACTAAGGATCAGTCCTCATCCCCCTCTTGTTCATCATACTCCTCCATGCAATAACAGAGGAATTCAAGACAGGCTGCCTCTGGGAGCTCCTCTATGCTGATGACCTTTCTCTAATAGCTGAGTCACTACCATAACTAGACACAAAGTTTCAGGTGTGGAAACAAGGTCTAGAATCAAAGGGCCTTAAAAATCAATCTACCAAAGACCAAAGTCTTAGTAAGTTGGAAGGCAGACAAATCATAAATCCCGTTAGGTCGATGGCCCTGCTTGGTCTGTAGAAAAGGCAAAGGTAGAAACTCCATAAGATGTACCCAGTGTAAGCTATGGAGACATAAAAGGTGCAGCAATATCAAAGGAAGGTTAACTGGGAAGATAGTTTTTGTGAGTGGCAGATGCATAGGGGCAATAAATACCAAAGATGTACGGAAAACAGATTCCATCACATGCCAAGGGGAAAAACTACAAGTAGTTGATAGCTTCCATTACCTAGGTAGTGGCAGGTGGATGCTCTGAGAGTGTAGCTGCTAGAATAAGAATAGCCTAGGCAGAGTTCAGAGAGCACCTACCTCTGTTGGTAACAAAGGGCCTCTCACTCAGAGTAATAGGTAGACTGTATGATGCTTGTGTGCGAACAGTCATGCTACATGGCAGTGAAACATGGGCTGTGATTACTGAGGACATGCGTAGGCTTGAAAGAAATGAAGCTAGTATGCTCCACTGGATGTGTAATGTCAGTGTGCATACATGACAGAGTGCAAGCGCCCTGAGAGAAAAGTTGGACTTAAGAAGCATCAGTTGTGGTGTGAGAAGAGAGACGACTGTGCTGGTATGGTCATGTGTTGCATATGGATGAGGACAGCTATGTGAAGAAGTGTCACACCCTAACAGTGGAAGGAACCTGTGGAAGAGGTAGACCCAGGAAGACATGGAATGAGGTGGTAAAGCACAACCTTCAAATGTTGTGTCTCACAGAGGCAATAATACGCGATCGAGACCTTTGGAGATATGCTGTGCTTGAGAATACCCGGCAAGCCAACTGGCCCATGCCAGTGTTGCATAACTGAACCATTTAAAAGTACCCTTCAGTCATCAGGCAATATGCTGTACTTGAGAAGACCTGTTGAGTCACGTGAAATTGTAGTCATGGTCGATGCTAGTGCTGCCTAACTGGCTCCCATGCTGGTGGCACATAAAAATCACCATTCATGTGTGGTCAATGCCAGTACTACTTGACTGGCCCCTGTGCTGCTGGTATGTGAAAAGCACCCACTACACCCATACATACTTGATAAGATCCTTTCTATAAAGTTAAATGAAGTTAGAAATGTTTTAAAATTTCAACAAAACAATGTGTGTCCACAGATTTGATATCCTTGAGATTAAATTCCACACAATTTAGTTCTTCATTCTGTCAATGATTCTGTTATATCTCACTAAATCTGAAGCTAGATTCTTCATGAAGCATTTTTCTATTTGTTTTGTTTCTTCAAGTCCAGTGTGGAATTCTCTGAAATGGCATTGTTGTGGGATCTGCCAATTCTGGAACAATAATTAGTGATAAAGATATAACTTGTTACAAAGTACTACAGTTACTTTATTGGAAAAATACTTCCATGTTTTTATTTATTTAATTATTTTTATTGTGCTCACCAGAAAAATGGAGAGAATTGCAAAATTTTCATATCATTTACCGATTTTATAGAATAAAATTTGTGAATCAATTAAAACAACATCAAACCATATTTTCTTCCCAGAAAGCTTAAAACTAATTAAAAATATAGTGTTAGTGATCAGAGTCTTAAATGTATGGCAAAAAACTGACAACTAAAAATATTTATTATTATTTTGCAATTAATAAATAAATATGACAGAATAGCATGTTCTTAATAACTACAATGATTCTATCAAGATGCAGCTGCTAATTAAAAATCACTCTTTATTAAAGCTTCATGATGTTCATAAATATATTTTCTATGGTATATTGTTTTTACATTGATGTATGTCTTATTTCTGTACTAAAATTTTCCATCAATCATTTTACTTTTTAAAACTCTTGAAGTTGTTTCTACACAGAATTAACATTGCTATACTGACAACTTTATCAGACAAATTCTATTGCTATAGTATTTACAGTGAATTGACACTTTTATGTTAATCACTTCATTGGCTCTAATTATTATCATAATGGTCTTCAAGGTGACAAGCTGGTAGAATCATTAGCATGCTGGATAAAATACTTAGTGTCATTTCTTCCAACACTTTATGTTCTGAGTTCAAATGTTACCAACATCAATTTTGCTTTTCATCCTTTTTGGGTTGATAAAATAAAGTACCAATGAAGTAGTAAAGTACTTGGGTTGATGTAATTAACTAACTCCCATACCCTAAATTACTGGCCTTGTGCCAAAATTTGAACTCATCAGTGTGGTCCGTACTCAAAATCAAGATGTGTAATCTTTCTTTAATGAATGATGATATCAAAGATAGAAAACATGAAATTATGTGCTAAAGTCTAATTAGTCTCATACTTTAGCGTGGCCGTTGCCAGTACCTCCTGACTGGCCTTCATGCCAGTGGCACATAAAAGCAGCCACTACACTCTCGGAGTGGTTGGTGTTAGGAAGGGCATCCAGCTGTAGAAACCCATGCCAAATCAGATTGGAGCCTGGTGTAGCCATCTGGTTCACCAGTCTTCAGTGAAATCGTCCAACCCATGCTAGCATGGAAAGCGGACATTAAACGATGATGGTGATGATGATGATTGGGCTGAAACTAAAGTGTATGCAATAACTTCACGATAACTAACTCTCTCTACATCCATTGTTTTCCTTCTCTATTGCATCACTCTTATCTTATCAAAACAAATATTTCCCAGTATTAGGCTTCTTACTGCTATTTCACATCTAATGACTTAAATCTTCATTTTTTTTTTTTCTTATATAGGTGACTGGTGGATCAAGTGGTATTGGTAAATCTGTGGCACTTTATGTTGCTTCCAAAGGTGCAAATGTCACATTATTAGCCCGCAATCAGGTTTGTATCAATTCATCTGTTAACACTTGAAACCTTTTTCTGTTAGATTTTGTTGTTGCTTAGTCTCATGTCAGCCCCGATCCAGATGGTAGGATATAATTATGTGGGTATTTGGCTGTTATTTGTAGAAGATCGAGTAGCTGCATAGAAACTCCTTCATTAGCTTGTGTGTATGTGTGTGTGTGTATATAATAATAATGAAATTATTGTGTATAGTGCTCAGGTGCACTACAACTCATCAAAGGTGCATGTACAGTTCATAGAATTATGTACAAAAGTCAGGAAAGTGAACAGTGTATGAGTCATGATATGGGAGGGGATATCAGGTGTAGTGTTGGCAAGTTTTCAGGAAACATGGAGGTTTTAAAGGATGAAATGTCTTGGCAACTAACAACTAATGCATATAGTTTGTTCCATGCTTCAGCAACTCTGAGTGTGAAAAAATGTTTCCAAAAGTTATGGGAGCTGTGCTGTTTTCTGACTCTGTAGGCATGCCCACGTGTGTTAGACACATGGAGCTAAAAAAGGTGCTCAAGGTGGTTGTTGGCATGATGGTTAATAATTTCGTGGGTGTTTACCAAGTCAGTTTCTAGACTTCGAAGCTTCAATGTATCTTGCTCAGGGAAGCAAGGCATGAAGAGTATGGTAGATGCTTGATGGAAGGTATTTGCTTGGTTGCACGTCTCTGAACAGTTTCCAGAAGGTCAATGTCCTGAGCAAGTTAGGGATTCCAGACTGGTGATGCAAATTCCAAGTGTGTGTGTGTGCACATATCATCATCACCGTTGCCATCATTTTAACTTCCACTTTTCCTGCTGCATGGGTTTGATGGAATTCATTGAGGCAAGTTTTCCATGACTAGATCTCCTTCCTGTTGCTAGACCTCATCTGTTTCCAAGTAAAATAATATTTCTTCAAAGCCAAGCATGTTTTTTTTTTTATGAAAGATAGCAAATGAAGGACACTACTTGTGTTATTGTGTCACTCATTTACAACTATTGTGAGACGTCAAGACAAGGAAACACAAGTACACACACACTCACACACACGCATACACATACACACAGTGTATGCACACATACTCTGCATCACTGCCACATGTTACTAGTCATACTGCTACCACATATTACCACCACATATTAACACCTCAAGTCATGAAATGAACCAGCAAACCTGCCTCTACTTGGTCAATTGACATACTAGCAATATCAACCAGATTTCATTCAAATTGCACGCTATCATCTTGATAGAAAGGAACACACTAGAAAATGTAGTCCTAGATATGTAATATATGAGATAAAGATGTGGCGGTCACACCTGGAACACCTTTAATTATAAGTCTGCTAGTCAGGACTGATCTGGGGGTTAAAAAATAATTATATATCACAACTAAACCTTACCACAATACACAACTACTTCATATTGCCAAACATTATTACTTCTATAAAACTATCACCATCAAGGTGGTGAGCTGGCAGAAACGTTAGCATGCCGGGCAAAATGCTTAGCAGTATTTCGTCTGTCTTTACATTCTGAGTTCAAATTCCGCCAAGGTCGACTTTGCCTTTCATCCTTTTAGGGTCGATAAATTAACTACCAGTTGCATACTGGGGTCGATCTAATTGACTGGACCCCCACCCCCCAAATTTCGGGCCTTGTGCCTAGAGTGGGAAAGTATATATCTATCACTACCACAATACATCACCACCCACTACTGCAATACACATATAACTACTGATATTGTATATTTAACCATTCACTTAGATGAGTGCCTGCGGGCTATATCACTACCACCACTACAAATCACCACCACCAGTACAAACCACTACAACCACTACCACTACCACCATCCCATCTCATCTCATCTCATGCTATAAACATGATATATTAATATCTGTTTTACTCTCCAGGAAAGACTCCAAACTGTAGCAGATGAAGTACAGAAATGTTTTATTGATGAGCAACAGGTCAGTCTTATTAAATTTTCTTAAGCTTTCTTTTTTCCACTATCTATATACACCATGTAGATATAATTCATATTTACCTTGTGCCTCGAGGGTAAGCTCTCACCATCTCCCTTTCTTTCTATTTCTTTTCAACTGAAGAAACTGTGTGCACACCTACTGTGTCCTTCTACCATACTTTCACATCTTTCAATACTGCTTTCCACTCAGCTGAGAGGTCTTGTCTTGCGAGTACTTAGTGACCTCACTAATGCTGGTACCCCCCACCCCCACCCCCCAAAAAACAGTATACTCTGTAAAGTGGTTGGTGTTAGGAAGAGCACCTCACTGTAGAAACTATGCCAGAGCAGACATTGGAGCTTGGTGCAGCCTTCTGACTTGTCAGTTCCTGTCAAACCATCCAACCCATGCCAGTATGGGAAAGAGATGTTGAATGATGAAGTTGTTTGTACACATGATGCAAAAAGATATTCACCAATTATTATATTTGGGTAGTGGGTAATGACTGCAGTCATACTGCTGTGTGTAATGACCCTGTCTTACATGAGTTGCAGACACAAGTGACTGCAGCCAACAGTACTTAGAGTGGGCTCCTGTCAAAGTTTATGGATGCTCTCACTCTTCAACTTTGAAATCCTGAGTTGGTATCTGACAGAGCCAATGTGTTGAGAAAGGAGGAGAGATGGGATACAAGGTTGTCAGCCTTTCCTTCAGTATTCAAACTGCTACAGAAACAATGGAGTCACCTAATGCTCTGTGAGAAGTGGGAGAAAATAAGACTACTTCCATATATGTGTGTGTGTGTGTGTGTGTGTGTGTGTGTATATCGTCCTCATCACCATTTAATGTCTGTTTTCCATGCTGGCATGGGTTGAATGGTTTGATGAGAACTAACGAGCTGTAGAGCAATGTGTGTGTGTGTGTGTTTGGTGCTGACTGTCAGAAGAGAGCATACTCAGTATGCCTGTAGGTGCACAGGGTTTTACATTATGCATATACCATGTTGACACAATGTACAGCTATAGTCACCCATAAACATATCACATATATACATTATACACACCCCATTAACTTACCACTGAGACACTATATACGTACAAATATGATGTAAATACCACATAGATATCATATTGACACTATATTAATACCATATAGACACATGTCAAATCTCTTCTGTGATGTATTTTTTATAGTTGTGTTACATCATTCTAATGTAACTGAAATGTTACAGAAGTCTTAGTGTGAGAACAGGTTGGTTGGTAGTTGCTCAAGTGACACATTTTTAGGGTTACTATGATGGGTTACATAATAGCTGTTATTTCTAGCAGGTTTAGCAACCATATAGAAATCCTATCATTAGTTCAAGTTCCTTCATTTGTTGATATTGTTGTTGAAAGACACTGGTAGTTAGGAATGATGAGAAAGACTAATAAATATAATGGAACTATCATCAATGTTACTATTTAATGAGACAGTATGCCCAGACTCATCATCATCATCATCATCGTCGTTTAACGTCCGCTTTCCATGCTAGCATGGGTTGGACGATTTGACTGAGGACTGGTGAAACCAGATGGCTACACCAGGCTCCAATCTGATTTGGTAGAGTTTCTACAGCTGGATGCCCTTCCTAACGCCAACCACTCCGAGAGTGTAGTGGGTGCTTTTACGTGTCACCCGCACGAAGGCCAGTCAGGCAGTACTGGCAATGGCCACGCTCAAAAGGGTGTATTTTATGTGCCACCCGCACAAGAGCCAGTCCAGGGGCACTGGCAATGATCTCACTTGAAAGTCCTTACACATGCCGCGGGCACAGATGCCATCACAATTTCGCTTTCGCTTGCCCCAATAAGTCTTCGCAAGCTGAGTTTCGTGTCCAATGAGGGAGACGACGTTGGCATGGGTGCCAGTCGTCAAATCTAACTCGATTTCGATTTCACTTGCCTCAACAGGTCTACCGGTTACAAAAGTGTTCTTGGCTCGAAAAATAATTTTTGAAGGAAAAACATCTTTTGAAGAAATGGAATTTATAAAGACAAGTTGGATAAATTGTAACAGATTAATACAGTGGCAGTTAATAATGTTCTAGAATAGGGCCAGTTGTATTTATATATCTGTAATAACACACACACACACACACTCACTCTCTCTCTCTCTCTCTCTCTCTCTCTCTCTCTCTCACACACACACACACACACATCTTTGCAGCCTGCTACGCTTGAGAAAGTCATCTTAATATATAAAACTGAGAATGTGTGTCTGTCTGTGTGTCTGTGTGAATCCCTAAAACTCGAGAACTACCCAACTGATTTCATTCTAATTATACACATGCCTTACTTAGGGATGTAGTGTCATGGGCCAAAAATAAATTTTCAGTTTCTTGCCTAATGCGAGCCTGGAGCAATCTCTTATCTCTTACACTATTTCAGTATTACGTGTCAAAAGTGAAACAACAACACCCCTATCGTCATGTGAGATACTTTCAGTTTAATAGTTTTACTTTTAATACTAAAACTTATATTTGTTCTTGGGTTGAAGATAGTTCTACATATCTGAATATATGGTGCTATTTTATATTTTTCTATTCCAGAAAGTAGTTACAGCCTCAATTGACTTATCCAAAAGTTACCAAGATGTAGAGAATACCATGAAGAAGGTAAGTCTTAAAGATTCTATTTTTTGTATTGGTTACATATAAAACATTTGACTTGGAAACAATTAGAAATCACTAAATGAAACAAATGACATTTTAAAACAAATGCTTTCAAATATCTTTAAAAAAATTATGAACTGGTATTGGGTACAAAAAATTTTTGATATTATTTCTGAATAACACCTGTTTAGTCTATATAATACTAAAATTCAGTCTGTTTTACTGTATGTATTTTCCTTATTTTTAGACTAAACTATACAATGTTGTGATAAAGGGTTTCTATTTTTGTTGTCTTTTCTCTAATTTTAAATGAAATTTTCACATCCTCTGGGTAGCTGACCTCTACAACAGTGCATCATATTTTATTCCTTGTCCCATAGAATAGTATCAAGCATATTACGCTTGCACTAGTTTGCTGTTTTTATTGTAATGTTCCATCAGATTTCCTTATTTTTAAAGGTGTGGATACAATTTGTTTCTACTGTGCCTTCATATAGCTAATAGAATAATCCTTCTTGTGGATAGCATCATAAATGGTTTTAGCAACAATATTACGTCTCGTAAGAAGCTAGTAACTCGCAAACACTTTCAGACAGCTGCTGATGCTGTGGAGGATATCTATCACATTATTATTTAACATCCGTTTTCCATGCAAGTATGGGTTAGATGGTTTGACAGGAGCTGGCAAGTCAAGAACTGCACCAGGCTCCATTGTCTACTCTGGCATAGTTTCTATGGCTAGATCCCCTTCCGAATATCAACCACTTTAAAGGTTGTACTGGATGGTTTTTATGTGAAACCAACACCAGCAGAGTCATCAAGTACTTGCAAGACAAAAACTTCTTGACGGGTAGAGGGAGTGGTATGGCATATCCCAGCTGAGGGGTCCTTGTCTTGCAAGTATTTAGTAATCCTTAAGTACTTGAATCTGAAAGCATCCTTATCTCTCATATAGATGATGTATTTAGTAGCTATCCTGTTCCTGGATTGCAAAGATATCATAGCTGTCTAGGTAAAATGTACTGTAGCTACCATATGTCTTGGTAAGGCTTCTCGTCCTGTCAAAATTGAGTGTATGAAGACCAAAGGTTTAGCTGTCGATCTGAATCAACCACATAATCACATGATTGAAACTCTAAACCTAAAAAACCAATATGTTAAAACATGCATTTATTTCCTAATTATACAATTTTCACAAACTTCTCTCCAAAATTGTTTTATTTTACAAAGGTTATTGAAGACCAAGGGAAAGACGTTGACATTTTAGTCAATTGTGCTGGAACATCCATGAGTGCTGACTTTGAAAAAACCAGTATTGATGATTTTAAGGTAAACAAACAGCTGTTGTTTCTGTTTGGTGTATAGTAAAGTATGTATAACAAAGAGTTGTGTTAAATGTTATTGTTTTTTTGTGATATTTTAAAATAAAAGTACTTTGTGTTCTAGATATATATGTGGTTAAGTTGAGCATATGTTTTGTTCAATCTCAACAATAACTTAAATGTAGTTTTATTCAGTTAAGATGTATTAAAACAGTGTTTTTAAGTAAAAATTTATAAATTTGGAATTTGGAAAAAGGATATAGAGTCAATTAATCTGATAATTAATATATATATGTATATCAATGCTCCCCGACTGACACCTGTGCCAGTGGCACATAAGAAACACTATTTGAGTGTGGTTGATGCTAGTGCCGCCTGACTGGCTCCCGTGCCAGTAGTATGTAAAAAACAACATTCAAGCGTGGTTGATGCCAGTGCCACCTGACTGGCCCCCATGTTGATGGCATGTAAAAAGCACCCACTACACTCTTGGAGTGGTTGGCATTAGGAAGGGCATCCAGCTGTAGAAACCTTGCCAGATCATATTGCAGCCTCCTGGCTTGCCAGTCCTCAGTCAAACTATCCAACCCATGCCAGCATGGAAAGCGGACTTTAAACGATGATGATGATGATGATATATATATTATTATTATTGAGTGAGAGAGCAGTGCATACCATCAAAGTGACACTGGGGTAAAACATATGAAGCCCAGTATACCCATCGTGACTACCTGTCTGATAAGGGTACACCAGGCATATGCATCACTACCATATGTGTGCGACGTAGTGATCTCATATCAAGATAAACAGTGCATAACCTTGCAGGTGGGGCCCAGTTAGAATTTTCTTCAGGTCGAGTAGCTCATCCCACTCAAAAGGTCCCTGATTAAGGGTTGTTTAAGGATGATGAACAAAACACCCATGTTTCCAAAGGTGAATTATCGAAACCCCAAAGAACTCCTCACAACACATGGCTATGATGCTCCCCCACTACTTCTGCTTGTGATCGGAGATGCACATATTGTCAGCCACCAAGGGACATGCTCAAGTGGTTAAGATCAAGCAACTGACAAGCAAATTTGTGGTTTTGAGCAGAATATTTACTGTAGCCCATCTTTTATACCAAGACAAAACAATATTCATCTGTTCAAATCTTTAGGGATAGTTTTTAATGCACCTATAATTACAGGGATACATTTTACTTGCACTTTCCTTAGCCTCTATAAGTCAATGGCTAGGTTCTGGAATTCTGCTGCTGCTGCTGCTGTTGTTGTTATTGTTATTGTTGTTGTTGTGTTGTTGTTGTTGTTATTATTATTATTATTATTATTATTCATTGTTTAACGTCCATTTTCCATGCTAGCATGGGTTGGACAATTTGACTGAGGACTGGCGAACCAGATGGCTGCACCATTATTATTGTACTTGTTGTTGCTGCTGCTGTTGCTGTTGTTGTTATTGTTGTTGTTGCTGTTGTTGCTGCTGCTGCAGCGAGCTGGCAGACTCATTAGCAAGCTGGACGGAATGATTAGTGGTATTTCACCCATCGCTATGTTCTAAGTTCAAATTCTGCCAAGGTCATCTTTGCCTTTCATCTTTTCGGGGTCGGTAAATTAAGTACCAGTGAAACACTGGGGTTGATGTAGTCGACTTAATCCCCTCCCACAAACTGCCCTTGTAGCAAAAATTTGAAATCATCATCATCGTCATCATCATCATCATCATCATTATTATTATTATGACAAGCTGGCAGAATTGTTAGCACACCAGGCAAAATGCATCCATCTGAATATTCTGAATTTTCAAATTCCACTGAGGTCAACTTTGCCTTTCATCCTTCCAGGGGTGATAAAATAAATACCAGTTCATCACTGGGGTTGATGTAAGTGACTTACTGTCTCCCCAGAATTGCTGGCCTGGTGCCTATAATAGAAAGGATTATTATTATAATCAATTATTATCCTTATTATTACTATTATTATTAAGGCGCGAGCTGGCAGAATTGTTAGCATGCTGGGCAGAATGCTTAACAGCATTTCATCTGTCTTTAAGTTCTGAGTTCAAATGCTGTTGGGGTTGACTTTGCTTTTCATCCTTCCGGGGTTGAGAAAATAAGTACCAGCTGAACACTGCGGTTGGTGTAATCAACTTACTCCCTTCCCTGAAACTGTTATCCTTGTGCCCAAACTCGAAACATCATCATCATCGTTTAACGTCCGCTTTCCATGCTAGCATAGGTTGGACGATTTGACTGAGGACTGGTGAAACCGGATGGCAACACCAGCCTCCAATCTGATTTGGCAGAGTTTCTACAGCTGGATGCCCTTCCTAACGCCAACCACTCCGAGAGTGTAGTGGGTGCTTTTACGTGTCACCCGCACGAAGGCCAGTCAGGCGGTACTGGCAACGGCCACGCTCAAAATGGTGTATTTTATGTGCCACCCGCACAAGAACCAGTCCAGGGGCACTGGCAACGATCTCACTCGAAAATCCTTACACATGTCACGAGCACAAGTGCCATTTTTTATTATTTACATTATCGTGCTGGCATTTTGAAAAGAGCACTCAGCATGCTTTGTAAAGTGGTTGGCATTAGGAAGGGCATCCAACAGTAGAAATCAAGCTGAAGTAGATAATGGTGCTTGATGTCCTCCAGCTCATCAGATCCTGTTAAATTGTTGAACTTATGGTAGCTAGACATTAAATGATGATGATGATGATGATGATGATATCGATCATGATGATAATGATGTTCGTAATGATCATGGTGATAATGATGGTAATGATAATGATGACAGTGGTGGCAGTGGCAGTGATAATAATGACAACAATGATGATGTTCACAGTGATGATGATGATGATGTTGAAATGATCTCAGAAGAGAGTATCAAATCTAAATTTCTTCTCTTTCAGTATATGATGGATGTCAACTATTTTGCCAGTGTTTATGCCACCAAATCTGTGGTTGGTAGCATGAAAGCCAGGAAAGAAGGTTCCATTGTCTTTATATCATCCCAAGCTGGTCAGCTTAGTTTTTATGGTTACACAGCCTATTCTAGTTCCAAATTTGCATTAAAAGGGTTATCTGAAGCCTTGCAGAGTGAAGTGAGTAAAATTGTTAGTCATTTTAAAGCAAGACTGATATTGAAATATCCTGCTGTTGAATGCTATTAGTTTTGTCATGCTACAGTATCTCTGTATAACATTTCTGTCTGAACTGTCAACTGCTTTTCTTCTCTAAGCTAAAACCTTACAATATTGGTATAACCCTTGCCTTCCCACCTGATACAGACACACCAGGTTTTGCAGAAGAACAGAAGTCAAAAGTAAGTCCTTAACTTTTTTGTTTTCATAAAAAATAGTTAAAAAGGGAGCAGTGACCATTGCCTGGGTCAATTATAGACCACTGTCATTTATAAACTTTTGGAATCAATTATAGGCCATGACCATTTATAAACCTAAAGGGCCAGTTATAAGTCTATGATCACTTGTAGGCCTACAGCCATTTATAGACTCATGGGGCTAATTATAGACCTACAGTTCATTTATAGTCTCCAGGGGTTACTTATAGGCCTTTGATAATTTATTGACTCATGAAGTGGTTATAAGCCTATGGCAATTTATAGGCCTATGGTTATTTATAGTTCTATGGTCTGTTATTGACCTATAGTCATTTATAGATCCATGGTTATTCTTAACCTCATGGTCATTTATAGGCCCAGCCAGACTAATAAAATTTGTTAATGTCCAGTTTGAATATCAGTTAGTCAATGTCTTTTGGAAAACATGGATGAGGAAGTAATTCTGGTGGGTTGCAATTCTGGAGATGAAGGTTTGGTTGAAGTATTTCATGTGAAATTTGTGGGGCAGGACAATAAGACTGATGAGGGTAATTAATTTAGAGAAGCAGGAACTATTGTAGAAGTGATTTAAAAAATAGAGAGAAAAGGAACAGCACATTTGTGGGTCTGAGGTTGCAGACTGTTTTTTCTTAATGTCCTGAGATATAAATGAACCTTGAAATATACCAGAGAATACTCCCAGCACATTTTACAATGAGTAGTCAAACAGAATAACTTATAGTCTGAGAGATTAGAGATAGATGGGGACCATTGACTGGCCACTTAGATAAGTGGTTCTTATGTCAGACATAGTCGAAGTCCTGGTTCATGTCAATGGCAATAACAAGTTCTTAATAAGGGACCATTGGTGAATGACAGAGAGAAGTATATACTTTATGTATGGTTCCATAGTAATGATCAGAGAAGAGAGAGCGAGAGCGAGAGAGAGGATTGCTTACATTCATTTTCATCACCTTGGAGATGTTGGAAATGTATATATGTGTATGCATGTGTTTGTGTCTCTTACACTTGACATCATGTGATATTTATAAATGACTATCACTGTGATACAAGCAGTATCATTCATTTCCAGTATTCTGTGAATATATATATATATCTCATGGAGGCAAAGTGGTCGAGTTACTTTCGAGTGTTGGGCCTCACGGAGGCAATGAGGTAAAGACCAAGACCTTTGGCATTATATTGTACTTGAGAAGAAGACCCATCAAACCAAGCAAAATTGCAGTCATAGCAGATAGCGGTGTCATGCAAATGGCACTCGTGCCAGTGGCACATAAAAGCACCATTACACTCTCAGAGTGGTTGGCGTTAGGAAGGGCATCCAGCCATAGAAAACCATGCCAAATCAGACTGGAGCCTGGTGTAGCCTTCCAGCGGGCCAACCTAGTCAAACCGTCTAACTCTGCCAACATGGACAACAGATGTTAAATGATGATGATGATATATCTATATGTACATACATATACTTATATATATATATATGTATGTATATATATATGTATATATATATATATATATATATATGTATACTCTTTTACTCTTTTACTTGTTTCAGTCTTTTGACTGTGGTCATGCTGGAGCACCGCCTTTAGTCGAGCAAATCGACCCCAGGACTTATTCTTTAGAAGCCTAGTACTTATTCTATCGATCTCTTTTGCCGAACCGCTAAGTTACGGGGACATAAACACACCAGCATCGGTTGTCAAGCGATGTTGGGGGGACAAACACACACATACAAACACATACACACACATACATACATATATATATATACATATATACGACGGGCTTCTTTCAGTTTCCGTCTACCAAATCCACTCACAAGGCTTTGGTCGGCCCGAGGCTATAGTAGAAGACTTGCCCAAGATGCCATGCAGTGGGACTGAACCCCGGACCATGTGGTTGGTAAGCTAGCTACTTACCACACAGCCACTCCTATGGCTGTATGTATATATATGTATAATTTAAAGGCAATCACTTCAAACCCAACCTCAGTCACCACACTTTACTCTGCAATCAGCTAATCGCTGCTTTCAATTTAAGGTTGAGTGAAAAAATTTTAATTTGTGAAACTGTCTGATCTATGTGAGCCAGAAAAATCACAAATATATATCTGTGAAAAATGTGTTTAAAAATACAAACATTGTTCTTTTTACAGCCAAAAGAGACTGAACTAATATCAGAAACTGGTGGCTTAATCTCATCTGAAACTGTGGCAAAAAAGATTGTTGATGATGCACTGGTAAGTTTTTATAAGATATTGTCAAATTATTGGGATTAGGATGTTGACATTGATTAGGAGGGGAACATTGATTACATCAACCGCAGTGCACCACACTGGTACTTATTTTATCGACCCCAATAGGATGAAAGGCAAAGTCAGCCTTGGTGACATTTGAACTAAGAATGTAAAGCTAGAAGAAATGCTGCTCACTAGATTCTGCCAACTTGCTGCCTTAATATCATTACAGCAGCATCGTTAGCAAACCAAATAATAATAATGAAATATTCATAGATAGTTATCATCAGTGTTATGGGTTTGTAATATGGTATGTCACTTATAATATCTGTCTTTTGTTGATTCTACTCTCAATCTAAAATATCCTCATCGCTCCTACTTATGTATTTCTCTCTTTTGTTTTCTTATTCATCAGCTGCCTTATTCATTTTCCTTTTATTTGAATATGTCAGCGTCTTCTTAAGAAGTCCCATTCAGTTCCACATACCTATGGCCCAGAAGTAGTTGATAAAATATTCACAGCACTTTAGATATACCATGCCACTTGTGTTAAAACTTATTGTCTGACCAGTGTTTGTTACAAAGTCATCTTTTCTTAATTGTGGGACATTCTTCACCCTATGAGATGTCATCTAGTGTACTGCAGGGATCTGTTCTTGGTTCCTTTTGTTTGTTACATACATTAATGACATAGATGCCAACTTAAAGAATGCTGGTGCTGAAATGTGCAGATGACATCAAGCTGTACCTTGAGATAGAAAGGACAGATCCTGAACACTATAGATCTTTCCTGCAATTGGACCTGGACACAATGCAACAATGGATCATGGACTGGTAACTCAAGCTGGCTGTTGACAAGTGTACCACCATGCATTTTGGGAGGAAAAACCCAGTGTCCACATACTCTCTCCACAACATTAATATCGTGACCTAGGCATTACTATCAGCAGCAATTTGCGCTGGACGGAGCACATCTCTAAAATTGTCAAGAAGGTTGAGGTTGTCTTGGCATCACTCAGAAAGACCTTTGTCAGCTGCTCTCCAGCTATCTATTTAAGGCTGTATATGGCTATGGTGCAGCTACACTTGGAATTTGCATCACCAGTCTGGAACCCCTATCTTGCTCAGGACATTGACTTCCTGGAAACTGTTCAGAGATGTGCAACCAAGCGAATACTCTCCATCAGGCATCTACCATACTCTGAACACCTTGCTTCTTTGGGCATTAATACATTGAAGCTCTGATGTCTGGCAACTGACAAAATTATTAACCATCGTGCCAACAACCACCTTGAGCACTTTTTTTTAGCTCCATGTGTCTAACACACGTGGACACATACCTACAAAGTCAGAAAACAGCACAGCTCCCATGACTTTAAGAAACATTTTTTCACACTCAGAGTTGCTAAAGCATGGAATAAACTACCTGCGTCAGTTGTTAGCTGCTGTGACATTGCATCCTCTAAAACCTCCATGCTTCCTGGAATTTGCCAACACTACACTTGCCCCCCCCCCCACTCCATTCACATGTATGACTCATACACTGTTCACTTTCCTGACATTTGTACATAATTCTATGAACTGTACATGCACCTTTGATGAGTTGTAGTGCACCTGAGCACTATACACAATAATTTCATTATTATTATTCTGCTATAAGAATTGATACTTAAAGCATTTAATCACCATTTTAGAAGACAGTAAAGAATTTATTGAGGGAGATTTACTTGCTGTATTCAGTATATTGTGTGGCTCTATAGAGAATCCCTTGCTGGTTCAAGTGTTTATCTGGATGTCTTTTTATGTGGAGATTTGATTAAAGGAATTGAGACAAGCTGGCCTGTTGTGAGTATTTTATGTAATTTTAGCTGTTTTATAAATTATAATTAAATCATTTAATTTAGTTTCTGATCTCTAATCAGTTTTGATAGATGCAGGGTAGCCATGTATCTTCTCTACAGCAAGACACCTGTACTTGTCTCTCTCTGATGATTAAGCTTTCAGGCCCTGACATAAAGCCACCCCCTTCTCTCTCAAATACACTCCCATTCAGTTGAGGGCACTTTTACTTTTCTTTTCTCTTGTGAGTTAGTTGGCGACCTCACCAGTTTTGGTGTCGCATAAAAACAAAACAAAACAAAAAGCAACAACAAAAAATACCTAGTACACTCTATTAAGTGGCAAGCATTAGAAGGGGCATCAAGGAATAGAAATCATGCCCAACACAGCCCTGCAGCTTGTTGGAACATGTCAGAGCATCCAATCTATGCCAGCATAAAAAAACAGATGTTAAATGAAGATGATGATGACAATGATGTTGTCAAGTCATGTAATTGTGATTTGACAACTTATTTTCATTTCAGGAATATTCAAGTGGTTAAAATACTGATCTCTTGGTTTATCAGTTGAGATATAAATCCTGTTGGATCTATCAACCAGGTATTCAGTAACAAAGTTTTCACCAGTTCTACTTGTGCTATTTGACAGATTAATAATAAAGATATCCAAAACAAGATTTCACTGAAGAGGCTTGAAAAAATATGCCTCTTCGATGCTTATCATTGTTGGTAGAGTGAGTGAGGTAGTTTCACATTAGATTTGTGCTGAAGACAGATCAAAGACAGCTTGGAAATTGTTATGTTGTGCTTCCAAAATTTTCATTGTTTTCAGTTAACTTTTTACGTCATTGTCTTTTGTTCTTAGAAGGGAAAATTCCAGTGCAGTTTTGGTGTTGATGGTTTTCTATTGGCAACAGTAAGTGCAGGAATGGCACCAGTGTCCTCAGGCTTGGAAGCTTTGTTGCAGGTATGTAAATTATTTTAAAGTTTCACATAACTAGGTGAAGGTCTTGAGAGTGGGTATATGTCAGATATACAGAAAAGTAAAAGCTGTAGTCCTTTCTGAATATTCAAACATCTTACTATAGAAAGCAGTTACTGAATGTGAAGAATATAAATTATGAATTGAGAAATTATTGTTGGTGAATAATATCCTGATTTGAGGTCCATCACTTTGGAGAATACAGGGGAATCATCACCAATGGTTAGACAAAATAAAAATGTTTTTTTACATACACCAATGTGAAGAATATAAATTATGAATTGAGAAATTATTGTTGGTAAATAATATCCTGATTTGAGGTCCATCACTTTGGAGAATACAGGGGAATCATCACCAATGGTTAGACAAGATAAAAATGTTTTTTTACATACACCAATGTGAAGAATATAAATTATGAATTGAGAAATTATTGTTGGTAAATAATATCCTGATTTGAGGTCCATCACTTTGGAGAATACAGGGGAATCATCACCAATGGTTAGACAAGATAAAAATGTTTTTTTACATACACCAATGTGAAGAATATAAATTATGAATTGAGAAATTATTGTTGGTGAATAATATCCTGATCTGAGGTCCATCACTTTGGAGAATACAGGGGAATCATCACCAATGGTTAGACAAAATAAAAATGTTTTTTACATACACCAATGTAAGTTGGTATTTAGAAATAAAATGAAACCAAGAACAAATCTGAAAATATGTTATTATTTTCCAAAAATGGAGGCCATGTCATGATTTTTAAAAATTAGTCTGAAGAGAGAAGGACATTATCTAATATCTGCTTCTGAAAGCTGTTGAGACTGATGAGGCGGAACTCGGCAATTACTTATTTAGTAATTCTAGAAATAAGTCTCCTTGAAGTAATGTTGGTTTCAAATTTTGGCACAGAGCCAGCAAATTTAAGGGTGTAAGGTGCTCAACTGATACTTATTTTATCAACCCTGAAAAAATGAAAGGCAAAGTCAACCTTGGTAGAATTTGAACTCAGAATGGCAGGATGGACGAAATGCTGCTAAGTATTTTGCCTGATGTGCTAACAATTCTGCTAGCTTGCTGCCTTTCCTTGAAGTAATATTAACATATAATAAGGATTATGATAAGAACATTAGTTGTAAGTAGGACTGAGTACAAGAATATGTAACTCCTTAAATATAAGGTATATTCCATTAAAAGGAATGACACAATTCTTTCTTTAAAAGCAAAATGGAATATTTGGTTTTTGATGATTAATTCTTGCTGAAGGATGAAAGATGACATTTCTGGAAGAGGTAAATCTTTGGCAGGAACTGTTGCCACTAGCAAAAGCTCTTGTGTTTAAAGGATAAAGTTAAATGGAGGTCATCTGCTTTGGAGATAGATACACCACTCAATCTAATACCACTTCTTGGCTAATTTGTATGTTTGACAAAATTTAGGTATGTTTACACAACCAAAATTCATACCTTCCAATCCTTAAAGTGGTTCACTTATAGCTGTTTTGCTGACTGACTGTAAGCATATTCCACAATAAGGTGTTTTGGCAAGAGGTTTCAATGTCATACTAATGTTAAGTGAAACAAAAGTGTTTCCATTATGATAAAAACAAGAGTCTGTAAGTATGTGAGAGGAAAGTAGGTTATCTGTGGATGTGGAACTAAGATTGTTGGTTTCTACAAGGGACCATTCTAAATAAAAACTAAACAAATTTAGAAAATTACTTTGATCCAATTGTTAGATAAAATATTTCAGCTGATATTATGTTTGGAAACTTAAAACATTGCATCTTTAAAAAAATAGATTCAGTCAATTATTAATTCTACAGTATTTAACAGTAATGAGGATAAGTAAACCTAATTAATTTATTAATGAGAGATATATGTGGAGAATAGTTTAAGTTCTTTACTCAGTCTAAATAAATGTAGGTTTGTAGAAAGTATTAAAAAAAAAAAAAATGAACAGGAGTGGCTGTGTGGTAAGTAGCTCGCTTACCAACCACATGGTTCCGGGTTCAGTCCCACAGCGTGACACCTTGGGCAAGTGTCTTCTACTATAGCCTCGGGCCAACCAAAGCCTTGTGAGTGGATTTGGTAGATGGAAACTGAAAGAAGCCCGTCGTATATATGTATATATATATGTCGTGTGTATATGTTTGTGTGTCTGTGTTTGTCCCCACAACATCGCTTGACAACCGATGCTGGTGTGTTTACGTCCCTGTAACTTAGCGGTTCGGCAAAAGAGACCGATAGAATAAGTACTAGGTTTCCAAAGAATAAGTCCTGGGGCCGATTTTCTTGACTAAAGGCGGTGCTCCAGCATGGCCACAGTCAAATGACTGAAACAAGTAAAAGAGTAAATAGAGTAAAAGAATATAGATTACATACATTTAATTAAACTGGTTTGATTACTTATTTTGCTGAGATCTTAAAATACATTAACAGAATATTTATGTTTGGTTTCTCTTTTGTTTTCAGGTTTTCTCCATGGGACTTTTCAGATTAATTGGTTTATTTTATTTGTATTCTTTCAATCAAATTATTCAAAAGTGTTATAATGAAAAGAAAGGTAACAAAAAGGCTTCTTGATCTGTTTTTTAAAAACGATGATCTATTTTTATATACAAAATACCAGTATATGCATTAAACATGGAATGATTATTTTATTTAATGAATTTTGTATGAATAATAAAGCAAACTTACATAATTCAAATGTTTTACTGTTTTGTGTATTTAGAAAATGGATGGGGTGGGAGAAATGATACCATTGTCTTTCAGTAAAATGTTTAAATATAAATTAATGTGAGATGTAGATATAAAGTGGTCCAGAAGGATTTACGACTGACACAATACACTAAATAATTCTTTCTACTGATTTTTATGGGAGAATCCTGAACACCCCCATGTGACTGAAGGTGGGCTAACTGATTACAATAAATAAGAACTGAGTGAACTGAGGGGGATAGTTGATGGTTTTAGTTTGACAGTGTTGGTTTACTGTGTTAGTTTAATAGTTGGTAGTTGAACAGTGAATATTGAGTATCGTACCTATATTCAAGTAGTATAGAGTGCATTCTGTGTTAAAATGTATTTCTGCATTAGGTTATTTTTTTAGATATCCCTAACTGACTATTTATTTGTGTAATACCAGTTTACACCAGATGTGTATTCCCACATCATAGCAATTGCCAATCCTGATATGGTAGCAGCATATAACATTAGCAAATCATCTCCAATCTTTGTAGAAACCTATAAAGGTATCCAGGGCTCTTGTCACAGCTTACTTCATCTTCAAAATGACAGCTCCTGAGATTCTCTTTCATCTTGAGGAACAACTAAAAGTCAGTCATAGGTAGCAAGGTTTACACTAGGGAAGGTGAAGGTCAGTTCTGATGTTCATCTTTGTCAAGTGGCTGGTTACCATGATGCTCATTACTGAGTACCTTGGGAAAAAGCTTTTCACAAATTTTGAGTATGTCCAGATCTTCATGAATAATTGTGTGTATAGTTGCCATACCAACTCTAAACTGTACACTTATTGTCTTTATAGACACACAATGGTCTTCATCCAGAAAATTGTGAATTTTCTCAACCAGCTCTGATGTTCTGACATCCCTCTCTCTCCCACACCTCTACAATCCTTGAACTTCTTCTAGCATAAAAGTTAATTCATAAGTAATTTGGAACATTTCATAAGTTTCTGTAGTGTTTTTGCTCATTTTAACACAAAACTTTATTGCATAGCAAGCTTCCAAATGTCCTGATTGCATTCCACAAACTAGTCAGTATTTAGAAGGGTGTTTTCAAAATGTTGTTACAACTGTCTCCTTCAATCTGGATTAACAAAAGTTGGCAGGTCAGCTTATTAGATGCATAGTAATGATATACAAAAATTACAATAATTTAGAAGAGTTACAACTGCCTCTCCTAAAAAAGACTCAAAACTTTTGGAATGCACCTTATATTCTCAAAATTACCTTCCACCATAAACCAAGTTATTCAATCTCACATTATTTATAGGTAATTACACTTGGAATTGGGTAACTAAATCCTTTTCCATCCCTAGAGGGAAAACTATTCAGTCTATTTCAAATTGCATGAAAACCATCACTGATGACCATATGCTATAATAATTAACCATACTGGTTCAATGACAAAAGTACACCAAGGAGAAGGTATAAAGTGTGAAGAAATCTCTTGGTGACTGTCACACCAACCTTCGACAGTAGCCTATCAAAGATTCCATTAGAGGATCCTAGTGATAGGGGAGGAAATGTGGAGTGGATAGTTTCTTAAAGTTAGAACAGAGGAAGTAAAATATAAAAGAGTGGGTGGTAGAGTGTAAATAGATCAAAATCAGTTGAAATGGGAAGAGGGTAATGAAGACCAGATGAAGTGAGAATGCAAAGCAAGATATGGACAGAAGGACACATACACAAGCGAAGTGGAAAAAGAAATAGAACAGCTAGCAGAGGAATAAGATATATATAAAGAGTGGCCAATTTGTGAAAAATATAGAGGTTGTAAAGAATAGGAATTACAACATAATTGTCTAGAGAAGTGATGAGCAAAAAAGTATAGTAGTCTGTGGTAAGTGTTAGGGAAGATAGGACAGAAATGAGGGCTAGAACATACAAACTTCACATCACAGACTGGGATCATTACAAACTCTACCACCCTCTTCTTTAAATTTTACTCTCTCCTCCATTATGGGTGATATATATATATATATATATATATATCATCATCATCGTTTAATGTCCATTTTCCATGCTAGCATGGGTTGGGCAATTTGACTGAGGACTGGCAGACCAGAAGGCTGCACCAGGCTCCAATCTGATCTGACAGAGTTTCTACAGCTGGATGCCCTTCCTAATGCCAACCACTCTGAGAGTGTAGTGGGTGCTTTTACGTGCCAGTCAGGCGGTACTGGCACTTCCTTCAGGTTGGGTAACCATGTATTTCCTTCGTGTTAGCGCACCTGTTACTGTCTTCATTCCTGATCTTTCTCTCTCTCTCTCCGGACAGGTAACCTTGTACATCCTCTACGACAAGACACCTATTTCTGTCTCTCTGTCTCACTATAACCTTTCATCAGCTGACACAAGATCACCTCCTCCAATGCCCACTCCCCTCTTGAGAGTTTTATTTTGTCATGCAAGTACTTGGTGACCCTGTCAGTGCATCCAGCTGTAAAAATCTTGCCAAAACTGACCTCGCCTGTGCTTGTGCCATGTAAAAAGCACTAAGCCCACTCTGCTGAGTGGTTGGTTTTAGGAAGGGCATCCAGCAGTAAAAATCCTGCCAAAACAGTCACAGAAGTTTGGTGCAGGCTCCTGCCTAGCTGGCTCTTGTCAAACTGTCCCACCCATGCTAGCATGGAAGGCAGACGATGATTGACATGCGTTGGATGGTTTGACAGATGTACCAGGCTCCAGTTGTCTGTTTTGGCATGGTTTCTACAGCTGGATGCCCTACTTAAAGTCAATCACTTTACAGAGTGTACTGGGTGCTTTTTACGTGGCACTGGCACGGGTTCTTTATATGTGGCTCCCGCATGAGTGCTTACTATGTGGCACCAGCACAGGTGCTGTTTACATAGCACCAGCATGAGTGTTTTTATGCGGCATCAGCATGGGTGCATTTTATATGGCACCAGAACGGATGCTTTTTATGTGGCACCAGTATCTGTGAGCTTGCAATACAAGGACCTATCAGTTGAGAGCATAGCAGTGAAGGACATACCAGTATGTATGGATGGCCATGATTTTACTTAGCTTGATGTGTCTTCTCAAACACAGCAAATCACCAGAAGTCACAGTCCCTTGTCATCTCAGTGAGGCCCAATGTATGAAGATCTTTTCTCATCACTTTGTCCCATGTTTTCCTGGGTCTATCCCTTCCATAGGTTCCTTCACAATTAGAGATGGGCACTTTATACAGCTGTCCTTAACCATATGCATCACATGACCATACCAGTGCAGTCTTCTCTTGTGCACACTACAACTAATGCCTCTTGCACCATCAGTGATGTTTCTGGGGTCTTAGGGAGTTTTTTTGGGTCTTTCAACATCAGACACCCTGGCCTAGTTGACCCAGCTGGGGTTGAAGTCTCAGCTTACATCCTAGCAGTAGCAAATCACTGGTCAGTCCTCTTTGTGCAAAGCTATCTAGTGGCCTTTACTGCATACACATTTATACAGTAGGAAGGAAGAGGTGAAAATAATGGTTATTTGGTCTGTAATTCAATCAAAATATGATGATGATTATCGTCTATGTTATGATGACATGAGTTGTACACTTAGCACTTTCAATGTAATATTTTTAATGACATTTGGTGAACCTTAACTTCAAGCCTTGTTTCCAGGATAATCTCTAATTAACATTTAATTAACATTTCTAAAGCACATTAAACTGTGTTAAGATTTATCTCTTGTAGTGAGTGACTTTATAAACAACGAAGTCAGTGGATTTACATATAAAATAGTTGAAGTACTGAATATAATTTGAGTGATAAGTTATTTCCTCTGTAATCCAGTGCACTTAGAAAAATTAGCAACAGTACTGTTTGATAGTTATTGATACTTCCAGCATGTTTGCAACAGATTCATTTGGCGTTGAGAACTTTGTTATCCCACATGTAAATAATGTTGGGATTTGTTTCATTATATATTTATCATAATTCTTTGTTCAAGAATACCCTATTAAATCATTTTCTTGTTGAAAAGTTTTGAAGATGAAATTCTGAAGAAATAAAACATTTTGATCTTTTATTAATAATAGTTATGACAGTAACAATTTCCATTCCATAACTACATAGTGTATTGAGATTTCAAATAAATGATATACAACACAATATTGAGTTAAAATGGCAGATAACACAAGTCTGTTATATTAAAACTCGTTGTAGTTTAATAGTAAGTGGAATATTCTCAATTAAGCATCACTAGGATCGTGGCAGTGTTTAGAATTAGAGTGACAATAATAGCAGACAATTATGGTCAAATAATAACACTACTCTTGTCTCACATACAATAACATATTAGAGATCTAACACAGTCACAAATAAACACTATTATTGTGGCAGGTTTTTAAGCTAACATTTAAGACCTAACACACACGTGATTGTTTTAATTAAATGCTACACAGCTACATATCTAACAGAATTAACAATTAACAATCAAGTCCATCTAAACTTGGAAATAACCTATTTTACTAATGTAATGACAATATTTGTTGGCTTATGCACTCTACAGTGACCAAAATGCAGGCTTATCAAATATAGAATGAATCTATGACACAAATGATGCTCTCTGTTAAAAGGAAAATATAATTATGAAGAGCATTTATTTGTCAAGGAGAAAGCCTTTGGCAGACTCCCTTACTTTGTGATATTATGGTCACTGAGTAGACGAATAGTTTGTGAGGGCCATACAAGCCATGTATAAAGATGAAGTCAGCAAAGTAAATCTACAATGAATACAGTGATGAATTTAGTTGCCAAGTCTAACAGAGCTCAGTTTTCAGTCCCTTTCCATTTATCATAGTCCTCTAGGCTATAACAGAAGATTTTAAGAGCAGTAGACCGTGGGAATTCCTATGTCCAGTGACCTAGTTCTTATACATTAATCTACAGTAGAATTACAGTAAAAAATCCAGATGCAGACGCAAAATATTGAATTGAGAGCTTTCAAAGTAAACTTAACAAAAACTAGAGTATCAGTAAGTATGAAAGAAAAATAGAATAGACAAGGATACCATATGGTGTAACTAGGGTAAACTATGAAATAAAGAGATGTGAAATTACAGGCAGGTGAACAGAGAAAGACTTTGTATGTGGCAAATATATGAAAGTAATAAAAACTAAAAACACAGGGAAAATAGATTCTCTCAAATGCTTAGAAGGTCTCCAAGAAGTACTCAATTGTTTCTGTTAGTTAGGTGAACTAATTAACAGCGGAGATGTCCTGAAAGTATAGCAACCAGAGTTAGAATGAGTCAGAGAAAGTCAAAGGAGCTACTACTTCTGTCAGTAACAAAGAGTTTTGTATGATGCATGTGTACGAAGTGTAATGTAGCATGGCTGTGAGATGTGGGGCTCTAAATGCAGAAGATTTGCAATGATTAGATTGAAATGAAATGAGCATGCTCTGCTGGATGTGTGACATCAATGTGCAAGAATGATACAGAACAAATGAGCTGAGAGAAAAAAATTGGACATGTGATGTGTAATGGAAGATGACAGATGTATGAAAAATGTAGGACACTCAAAGTGGATGGAACCCGTGGAAGAGGAAGACATGAAATGAAGCAGTGAAGACTGATTTCATGATGTTAAGCTTCATGGAGGAGATGACAAAGACTGGAGTGAATGGCGACATACAGTAATGGAGAAAACCTGCCCACCTGTGCAAACACAGTGAAATGGACATTAAAAATGGTGGTAGTGGTGAAGGGTGTGTAATTAAGAACTTTGCTATCCAGCCAAATAGTTTCAGGTTCAATTTCATTGCATGGCACATAGTGAGTTCTACTATAGCTCCAGAACAATTATAGCCCTCGAGTGAATTTGTTAGCTCATTAAAGATATGTGTGTGTGTCTTGCTTGTTTTTAATTTCCCATTAAAACATGTCTGGGCATGAGGAAATACTACCTTACTTGGAAACAGGTGAGAGTTGGTGACAGGAAGGGCATACAGCTATAGAAAATATGCCCCAAATTCCATGTGATATACGTAAACAGAGAAAAGTGAATCTTAAAACAACAAAGATATATATATATATATATATATAAAATCATCATCATCATCATCATTTAACGTCCATTTTCCATGCTGGCATGGTGGCATGGGTTGGACGGTTTGACTGGGGACTGGCAAGCCAGGAGGCCGCACCAGGCTCCAATCTGATCTGGCAATGTTTCTACAGCTGGATGCCCTTCCTAACACCAATCACTCCAGGAGTGTAGTGGGTATTTTTTATGTGCCACTGGCACGAGAGCCAGTTAGGCGGCTCTGGCATTGGCCACATTTGGATGGTGCTTATTACGTGCCACTGGCACAGGAACCACTCGGGGCAAGGGGGCTGGTATCGACCATGTTCGGATGGTGCTTTTTACGAGTCACTGGCATGGGGAGCCAGTCAGGCAGCACTGGCAACATCTCATGCATGAATGGTGCTTATTGCATGTCAAATGAGAATCAAATATTCTCCGTATAGAACATACTTAGCAGTGCTCAAGAGGTTTAAACTTGAGCAAGTAGAGAAGTAAATGTAAGGATAAGCAAGTTGGGCAGGTCAAAATACAAAGTATATTAAATACATGAAATGCCGAAAAATGTATGTATGTTTACATACAAAAAGGCCTGACCTACACAATAGAAATGATATCAAGAATTAAAGGGGCTGAAGGAAAGTATTTCTTCAACCCCTTTAATTCTTGATGATATATATATGTATATATATATATATTACGGAGATGCACTTGCATAGCAAGTGACCTGATCTGAGATCGTGTGCTGGAACGAAGACAATTGCAGTGTGGAAGGTGTTTATAAGCCATTTAAAATAACACATAAAATCCGTTAGATTCACTTCAACATTTAAATTTAATTTGTCAAAATATTTTCGTCGCTTTGAGACCGCGACCTGTTCACTGAGCACAGAATTTTGTCAGTGAACAGGTCGCGGTCTCAAAGCGACGAAAATATTTTGACAAATTAAATTTAAATGTTGAAGTGAATCTAACGGATTTTGTGTGTTATTTTAAATGGCTTATAAACACCTTCCACGCTGCAATTGTTATATATATATCATCATTTAGCACCCTGACATATGTTGGACCATACACACACATACCATCATGGGATAGGCAAAATCTTTGTGTATGTGCTTATATACATATAAATAAGTACACATATAATTGGGTTTCTTTATCCAAAATGCTATTGTCAAGTCTACATCTGCTACATCCCCTGCCATTTTGACACTTTCTCATCTCTCCACCAATTGTACTTCCTTCTCTTTACTGTATTAGTCTGCTGGTGTAACTAAGAATATCAGCCCCAATACCTCTTACCAACACCCTTTCAATACTGCCAGTCATCATTCCTTCTCCTGAAAGCCACTAGTCTCTCTTGCCTCAATAGCTCTGTTTCTACTATACTTTTGTAACCTTTGCCCCACCATATTTTTGCTCATCACTCACTCACTCTATTCAACTTCTCAGATATAGACATGTATAGGGTGAAAAGACAAATAATAGAGTCATTTGTGTGTCGCACAGAAAGCTTTGTGGTATTTGTTCTAATGATTTGAATTCCAAGCTAAAATCCCACTGAAATCAACTTTACCTTTCATATTTTAAGGGTAGACAAAAAGGTACCAATCCAAGACAGTGAAGTGGTGAAACTGTAAGAACATTGAACTGGGTGCCTTGTGGTATTTGTTTCAGTTTAATGCATTTTGAATTCAAATCCCATCATGGCTTATTTGGGTGGTAGATCTAACCTATCATCCATTTTAACACCACCACCTGGCATCTCTCTGTTGCAAGCATTCAAACCAGAAATCTGGTTTGAGAACACCTTTCTCCTTCCCACCAGTCTGGGAAGCCTTGTAATGGGTCATGGGCACTGCCTTCCTTCCTGGCAAAAAGAAAAAAGAACTTCACCATTGTTACAATAAAACTGACCCCCATATACTCTGTAAAGTGATTGACAAACAAGTATAGACAATGTAGGCTCAAGAGGATTCTTTCATTTTGCTAAGGACATACTGGTACTGGTGCTAAGGACATCTCTGGTACTGGTGCTGCAATAAAATGTAGCCATTCACTTGGTAAAGTGGTTTATAAGAACATCTAGCCATAGTAACCAAGTTAAAGATTAAATGTACAAGTGAGACATGGTTCTCTAACCCATCTGGGAGAACAGTAACTTTGAATAAGAACTACCTCAGCTCCTGATACTTGTCCAACTTATGCCAGTGTGGAAAGCAGACGAAATAATATGGAAGCTAAAAAAAGGAGTTCTAGAAGTTATAAAAATAAAGAACTGTCCTGAAAGTTAAGAACAGAAGAAAAAGTTGGAATTGCCATGGTTACCAGAAAGGTAGTTCAGTGTAAAACATCATCATCATCTTTAACGTCGGCTTTCCATGCTAGCATGGGTTGGACGATTTGACAGAGAACTGGTGAACCAGATGGCTACACCAGGCTCCAATCTGATTTGGCAGAGTTTCTACAGCTGGATGCCCTTCCTAACGCCAACCACTCAGAGAGTGTAGTGGGTGCTTTTACATACCACCGGCACAAAGGCCAGTCAGGCGGTACTGGCAACGGCCACGCTCAAAATGGTGTATTTTACGTGCCACCTGCACAAGAGTCAATCCAGCGGCACTGGCAACGATCTCGCTCGAATGTCTTACACGTGCCATCATGATTTTGCTTTCGCTTGCCCCACAATCTAATACTTTGTTACTTTCTGGAAGTTTCCTAAAAGTGGCAAAACTGTTCCAAACAGTCCACCTTAACAGCTGTTGATACTCCATATCACTGGAGTACTGTTCCCTTTCTTTTTGATGGGATGCTTCTTTTAATCATTGACATCAAAACTCAAATAACATCAAAACTCTTGGCTACCTAAGTTCTTCATCAGAAGGTATATTTTCTAAAAACACTAACCATAAGCATTTCAAACTTCCTATAACTGTCCCTAATTGTTAACTGAAACTGATCCAATTAACTCTTTCTCTATGTTATAAAAAAGTAAAAAAATGACTTCCCTTTGGGGCAGATAGATCTATGTGCATGTGCCAGTTTTCTGATTCAAGAGAAATTTACATGAAGAAATGTAATACAAGTTGAAATAAATGTATGACCACCTTTTTATTGAGAACATGAATTTGAAATCAAGAAACAATATTTTTAGGTTAAATATAATGGATAAACAATGAAGATAAGTAATGTTGGGATGTTGAAATTCTGTAGATGTTACACTGACGAAATATTTGCTGTTGATTAAAGAGAAGAAAGCAATGTTTTTTTCTTTTCTGAGAAAATGTAGTTGGTGAATGAGGTAACACTAAACATCTATATAACATTACACTGACGACGCTGGAGACTAATTCGAATGTTTTGATGAATGGAATTCAAATTTGTTTTGTTTCTAAAATTAAGAATTACTTCTAGATGAATTAAAGCAGTGAATAATTGAAAACAATGGGAATTGAAGTAAATGATGGTAGAGGAGACATTGTTAGAGAAGGGTTGTTTAAAGTCACCAATTGTTTATTGGAGTTTTATCAAGAATAACACCTCCCAAACTTTTATTCACTATAGAACAATAAAATTTAAGATTTGGAGGATACATCATTTGTGCTCCGACATCAAGTGTATTCTGTGAGATAATTTGATAACGATATATCAGAACTACTCAAAAGCTTTGTTAGACAAGACAGCAGAATAAAAACTGAATAAACCTGTAAACTCAAAAACTCCCAGTTTAGTGTTAACATCATACCTGAAATTGCAATCATGGTAAATTCATTGTGAAAGACTAATAAAAAACCCACAGCCACCTTTTGCTCTGCAGA
The DNA here is from genome assembly GCF_046866305.1 of Octopus bimaculoides. Classification (NCBI taxonomy): domain Eukaryota; kingdom Metazoa; phylum Mollusca; class Cephalopoda; order Octopoda; family Octopodidae; genus Octopus; species Octopus bimaculoides. Next base: position 21,438,838 of record NC_142928.1, read on the forward strand.
AATGACAGGGGATAGTAATTCTAGAGTTATTGGAAGTGGTACTAGATTGATATCATATTTGATAACAGTAGTAATAGGATGTTGACAGTTTAATGTGATGAGATTTTCCAGGTTTTTTTTAAACAAAATACCACAGAAGATATGGATGGCTACATGAACAGTTGATATTCTCTCATTATCCTATTGATTTAGGTGTCTTTAAACTTTTCAGTAAAACCAATAAGTTGGACAGGAAACAGTTCTTACAACAAAAATGTCCTAAAGAGGTGATCAATACACAGAAATGACAGGAATCATCTAACAAAGATGTCTGGAAAATAAAAGAATTTTTTTCTTTATATATAATTATGAATGTTTCTGAAAATGATGTCACATGAGATGCTGGGTAAAGGTAGACATGGTTTCTCCATATCCTTCAGAATGGTTTTTCGTCAAATTTTGCAGTATCTCCTGCATCAAGTCAATGCCGTACATGAGTTCTTGCACTACATACGCATCCATCTGTTTTCTGAAACATAAAAGAAAATTAATTGTTAGTGAGATTCAATGGTGATTGTAACCAAAGTGAACAAGAAATAAATACGATTCTATAGATGAATTTTAATTAATGTACTGAATTACAACAAAATTTTAAAAAATGACTTTTAAAAATATTATATTAAATATGAAAGGTAACAAGTTAGCCACAATATAGAAATTTGTTTAAGAGTATATGATTCTTCATTAAGTCTAATAATACACAACTTTATCCCCATCAACTCAATTTTGGTTCTTATTACACTTCATAATTTAATCTTGCTAATTCTATCATTAATGCAGATGTGGATGCATCTGATAGCTGTCTGTACTGTAATCAAGAAGGCACTTAAGAACAGCCTTCCGGAAAAGGATCTAGATATAAAGAAGTGATAAGTTGGGTGGAAAAGTTATTAAGCTGTTAGCATATTATGACATATATATATATATATATATATATATACAGTAAATATGTTATTAGACTTTTGGGCATGACAATATTCTACATTACCTCAGTTCAACTAAAATAAGTAGTGACCTTTTCTGAGTAAACCCCCCACCCCACCTGTTACTAGCATGTTTTCCAGCTGAAAAATATGTCACCCAGAGATTTCGTAAAAAAAAATTACAAAAATACAGCCCATTTAACCAGGGGTGTCTACTGCTAACTCATAAAAGATGTATTTCCAGACAATAATTGGTTTTACAATAAACAACACCAAGTTATGAGAAAATACCAGAAAATTTCTCTTGATTGACTTATAAAAACCACACACACACACAGACATTCTCCTTGAAAGGGTATGGAAAAGGTAGTAGTCTGACCCCAAAAAGACTATAAAGAAACAACCTGCAAATAAAGTTGTTTCTATTTTCTATATTTATCTACTCAGTCATACATATAAATCTACTACTTAAATACTAGTTTTTAATAGTTAATTTCCAAACAAATGACATCACGCATATTAAACAAGTGTAAAGGATGGACCCGTACATAAATGCATAAATCTGAAACTGAAATTCTTTGATATGTTCAAATTTAAATTTCATTATTTTTCAAACATTTCGAATTGAATCTCAATTTCAAAAGAAAACTCTGAAATTCGAATCTGATTTGAGCTATTAAAGATTAGTGGTGGTGATATAGTAGAGTTGGTGAGAATTCAAGTGAAGAGAAGGAAGAAATTGAACAAAGTTCAAAGGAGTTAGGAATAACGAGGATATCAAGAAACAAGTGCACAAAGTGGATTTAGGTGAAGACATGAAATGCATTCAACAAGTTTACAAGAGCCAAAGGTCCCTAAGAGTAAACTTTTGAGCCTTGATTGCAAGTACCAGATGAGATTGGAGCCAATGTAGGTTTACCTCAGGAAGGATCAGTCATTCAAAAATACACAACTCAATTGAAGAAAGCTTTTGGTAAGATATCAAAGAAACCATCCTATGTTACTATAGTGAAAAGAGCTAGAGGTGGGTGAGAATAAGATGGATATCAGAATACAGAACTAACATGGAGTTCTCTGGCCAGGTTGTACTGTTGTCTAGAGAATAAAAACGCCCTTAAGTGCAGCCACCTGAAAAAGGAATAGATTTTGCATAAAAATAAATTTTTGTAGATCATAGTGGTATATTTATTCTAATGTTCTTAAATTGTTAAAAAAGTTTCATTTAACATCCACTATTCCATACTAGTATGGGTTAAAAGAATATGCATTGTGCATAGTATAGTAGACAAGATATTGCACTTCCTATCACTAATCCTTATTTGCTTTCCAATAAGTCTTTTTTCACTTTATTCACCTTTGAATGCTGAGCTACAGGATGATTTGTTAGTGTGGAAATGTCAATGTTATTTTTTTGCTCAATGCTTTTCATGTGAGGACATGGAAGATTTAGCATGCACACAGATATGAGCTTCCAAGGCAATGGTCGGCCCAAGAAACAGTAGAAGACACTTGCTCAAAATGCCACTGCATATCATCTGGAACAAGCGAGACCAAGTGGTAACACAGCAAACTCTGTATTCACGCAGCCATAGTTAGGCTTATATTGATGATTATAATAAACATTTTCTGTATATTTAATATAATTTTCTTTAATGTAGCCTTTAACTACAAAAAAGTTCCCCACTTATGGACAAAATTATTATTGTATATTATGAAAATTCTAAAAGTAGAGAAGATTACTAGGACATTGTAAATACAATCTTAAAATAATTTCCTGTACACTATCATGAGGAAAATCAGGCGCAAGAATGGCCAATAGACACAAGTGTGACGATGTGGTTAAGAAGCTTGCTTTCTAATCATATAGTTTCAGGATCAATCCCACTGAACATCACTTTAGGCAACTGTCTTCTACAACAGTCCTGGGCTGACCAGTCTTTTGAGTGGATTTGGTAGACAGGAACTGAAAGAAGCCTGCCATACCATTAACATCATTTGTTGCCCATGTTCCATGGTGGCTTGGGTTGGACTGTATGTATGTGTGTGTGTACTGTGTACCCTTGCCTTTACATCATGTGATGGTTGTCAACAAGCATCACTGTCATACAAATGATGTTTCCAGTCTTCCATGAAACATGTTTAGCCATGGAGAAATATTACTTTTCATGGAAACAGGAAGGTTGGTGAGAGGAAGGGCATCCAGCTGTAGAAAATCTGCCTCAACAAATTCTGCTTGATCTATGCAAACATTGGAAAAGTGGACATTAAGTGATGATGATGATGACGACGACTGCCATGAGTATCCTCATTTAATGTCCATTTTTCTAAGCTAGTATGATGGCTTTGTTGCAGTCTCTAATCATCTGATACACACAGAGAAGAGAAGATTGGTAATCTGTTACTGTTGATTTTGTCCTTTTTTGCCTTTAACTATTAATTTACAACTAAATGATATTTTACTGCCGGAACTGTTAAAACAGGAATTTAACTACAACAGTCTCAATGAAAGATCTACACATATAGGATGGTTTCTTTGATATCTTACAGAATAACAACACTGGCAATTTTCCACTGTTCTAGAGATGAATGAAAGCACTATGCAAATATTATTAGTAAGAGGCAGTTAAGGTCGAGTGTAAACATATATTATTATCAGCTATTGAAATAACAGTGTATACAGATTAGGCAAAAGCAAAACAAATGTAAACTGATGGTGACGATGAAGGTACTTATTTTACTGTCTAAAACTCATCAAATAAGTAATAGTAATGCTCTGGAGTTTACTTAAAAGTTTATAATTCTCCTCTTGGACAACCCTTTACAACACAATCTCTAGTTATCCTCTAAATGGTAGGAGACTAAAGGCCTTAAAGTATATAGGGTTTCCCTATTTTAATACTAATGAAAGGATTAATATAGAAGTGACAGATTATGTAGTAAGAGGAAAGTAACTTAAAGGATTTCTATCCTTCTCGAATACCATCAAAAACAGTTTGAAAGTGGTCATTATGGTAATAGTAAATATAATTGAATATTTTCCCAAATAGAAAATAATAACAATAACAACAACAAGCTTATTGTGTACAGGTGCACAAGTAGGAAATGGGTAAAATGGGGGACAGAAAGCAGTAACAATTCAAGTAAATAGGGACAGGATAAAACATAAGAAGACAGAAAGGTGATGAGTAAAAGAGGAAGGGGTGCACAGGTACATCAGGAGGGTGTAGGTGAATTTTGTGAAGCATGATATTTTTGAAGATACAATGTTCTGACAGCTGACAGTTGATGCTTCAACAATTCTGAATGTGAAAAAAAAAAAAAAGTGTCTTTGAGAGTCAAGGGTATTACAAATGGTAAAAGTACTGAATTAAAGTAAAATTGGGCAAGAATTTTGTTGGAAAATAGTGGATAATCTTATGGATTTCTAATGAGTAAGCTGTTGATGGTTCAAGATATGGTGACTGACAGAGGTTATTCATCTGCCTCTGGATAGCTTCCAGTAGATTGATATTCTGGACAAGATGAGTGTTCCAGACTAGAGATGCGAAAAAGTATGGATGTACCGTAGCCATATATAGCTGTGAGAAGCTGACAAAGGTCTTACTGAGTGATATATAGACACCTTCAGCCTTTTTCGTGATTTTAGAGATGGTTTGTCTCACATAGATCATTGTTGACAATAATGCCTAAATTACATTCACCAGTAGACTGATATTGATGTTGTGGAGTGAGTAGGTAAATTCTGGGTTCCTCTAAACATGTATTGTAGTACACTTGTCTACAGCCAACTTCAGTGTCCAGTCAGCAATCCATTGCTGTGTCCAGGTCAAATTGAAGGAGAGATTTATAGTGTATGGGTTCTATTCTAATATAGTAACATGCTTCAAGTTAGCATCTATTTTGCTAATATATGCAACAAACATCAGGGGACTAATATTCCTGCTGGACTCCAGACATCATCAAGTCGGATACAGAATATTGTCCTAGTACTGTGACTCCCTCTTTTTGACCAACAATGAAGGACTTCAACTTGTTATATAGATTAGCCCTCATGCCCAATGCAAAGGGCTTCACCTTAAATCATCTGTATGTGATAGAATTAAAGACTTTGGTGAATTTGAGACAGATAACATCCAGCCATGAGCCATTGTCTATAAATCAGGTGATGTCTTTAAGAAATTAGATGAGTTAGATCAAAACTGTGAGGGTCAAATAAAATTATGAAAGTTTCAGAGTGTCTCTCTGACATAGGAGTCTATCAATTTAGCAATACAGTTAGTGAGAATGACTGAATGCTAATTGATAGGTGACATGTGATTACCTTTTTTGAACAGAATAACAACACTGGCAATTTTCCACTGTTCTAGGGTAATGCAGTTATTAAAGCAGAATTGGAAGAGGCCATCACATCTGAGGAGCAGATAAGTAACATCATTAAGGTCAGAAGCATAGTTATATGCTTGCTGTAGTGTAACAGTATTGCAGAAGTAAAATAAAGACATGTTTGGGAATTTGGTGGATTTTCAACAGTAAAAATGCCAGCTTAGCATTCACCAATAAGCTCTGCACACTCCTTGGGTTCATCAGTAATCTGACCCATGTTAGAATTGCAGAGAGGGCTGACAGGAAGGTGAGGCCTGTTTTGAGCATGCATTTCCAGGACATTCTATTAATTGAGTTGGTTGTGATGCATTATTCAAATTTTAGTACTGTTCTTTTTAGTTACACGATTGATATGGTTGGATACTCTGTTTTACCTTCCATTATCCCCCTGTTCTATGTAATCTGTATTCATGTTCAGTATCTCGCTGTTCTTTACTGATAAAGCAAACAGCTGCAGTCTCCCAATCTGCATTTTTTAGGTTTCTAACAAATTTATGTGGTACTGATGCTTCAAATGTAGCCCAGATCCAATTGAACATGATTATTGGACATTGTTGCATTTTAGAACAGTGACCAATTTTGTCACATAGTTCACCCGTACATGAAACTATAGCAATTTTGTTCTGTTTGTCTATCCATACAAAAAACAAAAAAACTCTCTAAGTATAAGGCATTCATTAAACAGATTAAATATAATAAAGTGCTTTCATGACTGTTGGCTAGATACAAATATTTAAAAAGATGTGATATGTACTGGAAATAAAAGTATATTACTAAAATATATGCAGTTCAGAGAGTAAATGAATTGTGCTTTATCAGAGTTAAGATATATTTATCAATATGTGCATACAAATGTGCATGTAAATGCTTCTTTTTGAAGACAATAAACTTTAACATTAGAAAAAATAAGTAATAAGAGTTCAGATTCATAGCAGAAAATTCACCTCTATTTTACTAAAATGTTAAACAAACCTAAGAACATTTATTAATGTGATAGTAACACAAAATAAAAAAAAAAACTTTCAAATAGTATCAGGTTGGAGTAAAAATAATCACAGTTTTTAACCATAAACTTTAAGCAAGATATCTCAACTCAGAATAAATTTTGAGTAATCATTATTTTAAAGCTTCTTAATCAAAATAACCATTAGATTCTGCACATTTTTGCCAACAAAAAATAATCCTATCTCAGTAGCATTGAATTTTGTTTGTCTTGGAACAGATGAATTCTTTGAAGGCATTTTGAACAAATGCTTGGATGTTGAAGACCTTTTGTAGGTCTGGTGAGTCAGCTGGGTGAGTACTTTTGTAGTCTAGTCTATTTAATTTCTGCAGTCATTTATGAGACATGGTTAAGAGTAGTCATAGAGAAGAATTGGTACTTCTCACTTGACTAAAACTGAACATAAATGTTGCAATTCTTGGGGCATTTTGGTTTATTTCTAGGCATCTCTGCTGTGATGGTTTCATCAGGGTTTAAGAAATATGAGGGGATGATTCCATTTGCCCTGCAGGAATTGACCATAACCTTCCTTTGATGCTTCACTTCAGTCCAGCATGGAGGGCAATCAGTTGTCATATGAATCCGTTTTTTTTCCACATCACAAAGCAGTCAAGATATACATTGTTAGTGTTGCGCCAAAGAAGTACAGAGCAAACAACATAATGGTGTGTTTTTAAATTTTCGTTGAGTCCACATGGTACACATTTGTTGAAAGGTCAACATTTAGTTCTTCTGCAACACAGTTGTTTTGTGTGGGTCAGCTTAATTAATGGTAATCAATTGCATGTCTTCTGCAAATATTCCTCATTTTCACTATGAAAATTTTGGAACTAAATGTTTGTTGATGGTCCCCAGGCCAAATGCTTGGTTGATATTATTAGCAGTTTCCATTGCCTCGTCAATCCAATTTGAACACATGCAATGAAATCACTTGTGTTTTTTCACACCTTTAATTTAATAGTCTAAGAATAAACATCATCATTTTTTTCATGCCAGTATGGGTTGGACAGTAAAAATAAAACTATTGGCAAGAATCAATAGATGAAAACTGCCTCTTTAAAATGGTATATTGCATGTACACAATGAAATAAAAGAATCAAAGTTTAAAATAACAAAAACTGCCACATTTTTGCACCAACCTAATATTTCTTTTACTTCTGTTGGGATTTCTACTGTTTATATTAGAAAAAAAAAATCTCTATTTGGAGTTATAGTCAAAATGATTGACACTGAACATTAAGCTGCATCAGTGCTCATCAGCTGTTGAAAAAAAAACGAGATCTAAATACAAGATGCACCAGGTCACCAAGAATAACAAAAAAACACAAAGAGAAACAAGACATCAAACAAAAAATGGCACACATTGTTTAACCAGATATCAAAGAAACATGTCATTTAACAAAGCCATCCTCAGTCTCAATGATGACCTTGATGCAGCCATGGAAGTAACTGCATGCTCCAAGATTAGGTGTTCTCTGCTCATATTATCTACCACCTTTCTTCTTGACACCCCCCACCACTCAATGATACCTCAAATGCAGCAGTCCAGGGAACTCAAATCAGTATAGCTAAGAGGTCATATAATCACATGGTCCATCCAGCTCTTGCTTGATGAGAATTGTTCTCTCCTCATGTAAGACTTATTTGCAACCAATGTCTTCAGGCACCCCACATCGGATAACGGACTCCACCATCTTGAACTACTCAGCAATAACCATCATTGACCTACTGGGGTTGTTGTTGTTGATGATGATGTTCTGGTTCAACATGAACTGGTCTTCATGGCATCTGACTTCTGAGAATGTCTTACCTCTTGGCCATAGATGACACATTTGTATACAAAGGACTTGGTCATGATTTAGAAACTGATGATTTCTAAATTGCTGTGGTTGATGGATAGAGCCAAGAGCATGATATATTGTTTCCTTTTTTGTGTCAGATAGGAATTTGCTATGTTAATGGCATTTATACATCTGGAAGAGAAATGACAAAGTTAAAATTTGTCACATGCACTATAACATGTTAGGTTGCTTCCATTCACGGTCTGTTAAAGTTTGTTCAGAAATATTTAGCACACAGTGTATTAAACAGCTGACAGGAAATAATAAAGAAAAAAAGAATCCTTTAAATGATTAAATTGTCCCTTAAAGCCAAACCATGACATTCTTCATCTATAAACTTGATTCATTTCTTCACGGTTCAACTGATATTTAAAAAGTTATTTCCAATGATGATTGCTCCACAAGTTGCATTAGTAAGTTTTCTTCAATGACCTTTGGATATTAAACTCTTCATTTCTTGGATTAGTCTGTTGTGAATCATAAACAAAATTCTACTACTTTTTAACTGGTTTACTTTAGTATAGGTGAGGGATCCACATTTTCTACCATAGGAATCATCATCATATCCTCAATTATATTGGCAGCTTGTAAACATCTTATCAAACAATCTCTCAGAACAACTCATCTCTTTGTAGCTGGAGTTGCTATTAATAACAATCTCTCCAGTTACCATCTTCTAAAATCACAACAAGCTAAGTTTACACATTAATTTGCTTAGGGTAGCATAAACCAGATAGATTTTGAGATAAAAACTTAAGTCAATATTTTCCTTGATAGGGAAAACATGTCTTAAGGGTATTTTCTTTCCAGAGACAGTCACTTACCAGAACTTCAATTTTTCAAGGGCAGAAGTTAATTGGTAAATGAATATGAGATGAATATGACACTTGTTAGTAATATCAATTCCTGTATTCTAACAGCATTTCTCTGGATCAGCATTAGATTCTGTTCTACTGAACAAGCAACATGAATTATGTTTTTACAGGTATGGTGTAGAAAACGTATTGACATCAATCTGTGAAAGAGTAGCAAACTCACCCCTTTCTCCAGGAACCTGAAGTGGTACCTTAGGAAAGTGCTAACAAGCTCTCAGGCCAGAGTTACAATGGGTCCAGATATGTGCTCCCTACAGCTGTGATGGAAAATGATAGCAGCAGCAGTCTGACACTTCCAATTATCTTGGTGGCTTGGTCATTGGTTATTTCACTATCAAGATCCTGGGGATGATGTTAAACTGTACTCAAGTCCCCAACTAATGGGTGGTCCAGTTGAATGTCACTACATTGGCTGAGGCTGGAGTTCCAGCAGATTCTTTTCTGCATCCTTCAGAACAGGCCTGTTCACATCAGAATAGCATAGCTAAGAGTAGTGACTGCGTGATACTCTATTTCATTAAAGGAAGGATATCATGTAGCCCAAGTTGATGATGACCATGATAATATTTTTAAGAATTTCACAACCATGAAGTAGCATCACAGCAACCTAAGAAACAGTCTAAATTTTATTTAAATTCTCAATAAAAATGAGAAAATTATAAGTCAATGAGTTTATTCACTTAGTAATTTACAAAGAAACAAATTTAAAAACCATGAACAAATTATTTAGACAAACTTTTATTCAAATTAATTTGTCTAATACAGATTTGTAACATTTTATGCAAATTAGTAGCCTTGCAAGAGTAGTGAGTGTTGGTTTCGTTGACTTTTAAAACCAATCTCTCTCTAACAAGTTGACCAAATATCTGCATCACATTACACAAATAACAACAGACTCAATTAGGCTTTCAACTTTTTTTATTTTCTAAAATTGTAATTAAATGATCTGTAAATACAATATCTTCACAAGGTAAAAATCAAATATTGCAATACACATTTCAATAGCTACACCCTCTTGTAAAGTGTTTACACAAGATAGCTGGGAACTAACGGAAACTGAAGATGAGCATATTTTTTAGCCTGGCCTGACTATTTACAAGACTGATTCTTTGTCAAAATATCACAGACTAAAATTTTAGGTTAACCTTAAACTGTTTTGAGTAATCATTATTTTAAAGCTTCTTTATCAAACAATAAACGACAATAACTTAATACAGAGATTGAAATGACAAAAATGAAATAAAAATAAATTTTTCTTCATTCAGTGATGTCAGAATTATAAGACCTGAAGTCACTTTAAAACTAGCCAAATTTCTGCAGTACAACGTATGTGTATATACACACACACAATAGACAAGAACTTACATGCTTGCAGTTCTATATGCTGTGCATAAAGGATATGTACAACTGTTCATAGGATAGCTGGGAGGCCACACCAGTCATTAAAAAAGAGACACAGACTGAATGGTAATGAATCCAATGAGTTGGGATAAATAAATGAGACATTAAGTCAGAGCTCAAGAAGAACCTATACATTTTACACCAATAGCACCCATTTCAAAAAGTCTTTCTACAGATACAATGTTGCTAGCCACAGTTATTTCTGTTTCTTAGCAACAGCTCCAACTATCTTTACTATCACAATTGTACATGATATTGCTAAAGATTGAAGTAGGCAGTGAAACTATCATCTAATCTCTGTATTTAAACCAAATTAACATTGAAAAATGTGAAGTAGAAGATTCTAAGACAAAACAAAAGAAATCAGTGAAATAAAACAGAGTCATGCTTAAAACACCTAAGGGTTTGATTGAAAATACTGACAATGAAATCCATAAGTCAACACTTCAGTTTATTAGAAATGCTAAGCTGTTGGGTGAGCAATTGTTCTACTTCGCTGGAATCTCACACTTATTTCATTTAAGTCTTCAATTGGTCTCAGTTTTGTTACTGTGCTCTTAGAGTGAACTCTAAACCACTGAATATATCTCAGCTCAGTTTGCCAATGGAAAGAGTTACATAGTTGTTTCTGAAGAGCTAGACATTAGTGAGACAGTTAAGGTGAGAATTGCAGAGTAAGAAAGAACTGAGTATATTGTCAGGGCATGTTATACAGATGGAAAGACCAAAAGCATAGAGATAGGGGATACATCATACAGTAGTCTATTTCTTTTCTAGACTAGTACCAAGACATCAGTATAGTATTTATCAATAAGATTGTTTAATAATAAGCAATTTAGTTTTGTTCTTTCATAGCAATATGGCTATTTGGTACCATGGTCAGTTTATTCAACTTAGGTCTATTTCAAATGAGTCAGTATTAATTGGACAAAGCAGTGTTCTGTTTATTTACAAGTAATATCAAGAGTCTATTTACAAATAAAACCAATAGAATGAACAGATTCTATGAGCAATGTTACATATACAGTGCTTAACAGTGTATCTCCTGGTTTTGTATTAGCTCACTTGAGTGTTTATTGTTTTGACAAATTATATTAACTGACCATCATTATCAATTCATGTTAAACACACTTATAGCCAGTTATTCCAAATGTTCTGTTTGACAGCTGGATAAAACTTTATTAAATCTCTTCAAATTCTTTATTATGTAACAAACTAACTGACTGTTTAAGTTTTTGAGAGTAAATAATTCCTCACTTTTTTCTCTAAGATGTTTCTCCATGTTGTTAGTTACAGATAAGGTCATAAGCTTGAAACATATTTTTCACTCCTCACAACAAATGAACTTATTTTATGCATTCATTGTTGTCAACACAGTCCATCACAAGTTTCTTTAATTTGAATTTTACCTTATCTACGCTAATGCCAAGGTTAAATACCTTAAAGTCAAGTATTCAACTAAGAAATGAGAATATCTTCTATTTTTCACCTAAATAAATAAAGAGATCTGTAGTTTAATGTAACCGTATCTACTTTGTGTAGTATTTATAAAATGTTAGAGGGGACACTGTATCATCACACAAACTGCTATTAGTAATATGACTACTGTCTTAGTCTTAATCAGATTTTTTTTTAGAAAATATCTATTATGAAAGCAGCATATTTCTACAGATTTAAATTTTTCTAAAACAAAAATATCTAAAATGGAATAAAGTGATATTATACTTTGGTTGAAATGGCTGACATCTCACACTACTTGTTAAAAGAGAGGGCTATAAATTAATAAATGATGTTGTTGATAGGAATGTAGCATAAGAACATCCAAAGACGCAGTCATTAGCAAAATTATAATGATATTAATAATAATTTGTTTAGTGATTTAAATAACAAAGAGTTATGAGTTTAAGCCCAATGTGTGTGTATGTGTAACACAAAACCTAGTGATTTTGAGAGAAATGAAACATGGGGAAGGATCTATTAACAGTATACATAGATTATCTTGATGATTATGATGATTTGGAAAAATATACAAGAAACAGACTGTTCCTTCAGATATAGATGTTTACAATGGGCATCTTACATACAAAGTATAAAACCTGAGATTTCAGTTTGGATGTATAAAAGTGGGGTTGGAAATTGTGATGTTTATTCCTTTCTTAAAAGCAGTAGTAGCCAGACACTGAGATCAAGATGTAAATGATATATTTCAATAGCTGTTCAGATGACTCATAAGAAAATTGTGGTGAAATATTACAAGAGGTTTTATATTCTGGGTGAAAACATTGTGAATGGGAAAATGAATTTTGGAAAGAAAATGGATGGAGAAAGAGCATACCCAGTAGATGTCAAATAAGCATGTAAAATAGTCAAGCAAGTAACGAAATAGACTACCCAACTGCCATGTTCATTATATGCAATGCAGCATATTTGGAAATGGTTTCACCATTTTACATCTAGTTCTCTATGCTGGTTTGTTTGAGACCCTTTCTAATACTAAGCATCCAACTGTGAGGGAGGAGAAAAACCTGATTATTTACAATGATAATGATGAATTTTCTTAACATGGACAATTTTGTGAGAAGAATATATAAATTGATTATACCCAGTATATTTAATCTGACACTGGCAGGGTTTGAACATTAATAACATAAGTTACTACTACACTCTGGCAACTTTAAATATGATGATGATAAATTTATTGTCATTAGGCAAGAAAGACAATTGTTGTAAGGTGTTCACTGACTCAAAATAGCAAATAACAAGCAGTATTTTTAATTACTATTTGGGGGTTAAATCATCTGTTGTTGAAATTAAATATTGAATAACATTACTGTGTTGTCTTAACCAGCTCCTTTAGTAAATTCTCAAGATAATCGAATGGATACTCTACTAGCTATAATTTAAGTATCCCATTTTCTGAAGTTTAAAATTTTACCACAGTTGACTTTGTGCATTGTTAAAAGTAATCTACAGAACAAAATACCAAAGTTTCCCTCTTTGAACATTGACAAGAAAGTCTCTAATTCAGATTAAACAACCCTGAAAGGATGAAAGGCAAAGCTGAACTCGATGGTATATGAATTTGGTACGCAAAGAGATATAACTAAATATAGTATATTTAATGCATGTCTAATGCGTTATCCATTCCACTGTAAAAATAAAAATAACAAGAACTTCTAATATAGGTACAAGGACACGTATGTTTGGGGTGGGGTATAGTCAATTTAAATGACACAGTACTTAACTGGTACTTATTTTTATCAAATTCAGAAAGATGAAAGACAAAGTCAAGCCAGACGGGAATTAAACTCAGAATATAATTAAATGACACAAGGCATTGTTTCCTGCCACTCTATCAATTCTGTCAAACACAGCCTTCTATATACAACTATGAATACTTCTAATGATTATAACAATCCTTTCTGCTGGAGGTACAGGGCCTCAAATTTGGCAAGAGGGGGACTAGTTGATCACATCAACCCCATTGTTTCACTAGTACTTAATTTATCGACCCCAAACAGATGAAAGGCGAAGTTGACCTTGGTGCAATTTGAACTCAGAACATAGTGACGGGTGAAATACCGCTAAGCATTTCGTCCAGCATGCTAATGATTCTGCCAGCTCGCTGCCTTCTAATGATTATAATAATTACTGTCTAACCATGAAATGTACACTTTTAGTATTTTTATCTTAGAACAGTAGTGACTAACTGAAAGACACACAAAACAATTAAAAATACATAACAAGGGGAGTCATGATAGAATCTAATAAACTGATACCTCCAAAACTAGCTGCTTATAACAGTAATGAGATCCAATGCATTATGGTAGGCAAATGTACAGCCTCATGAAAAAAGTTCAGGTGTAAGGTTTTAAGTGAATGTTATGGTAAAATTGGGTGTCTGTTTAAAAAAATACTCTGTATGTATCTCATTCTATACTACTATCAATTATAAATTAACAACTGCTGCTCTAAAAGAGCTTGTTAAGCCAACTGAGAGCAAGCAATCTGCCTTTATCAAGGACACAATACGTTAGAGAATAAGCTGGACTATATACTTCATTATCAGGTGATAAATTGTACATATAAATTGATATACACCTTCTGTTTTCTCAAGAAAGATACAAAAGACAGATCTATCACCATTTTATAACAGATCTCATGAGATAAGGTAAACATTTGCAGTGGTGCAGAAAAAATTCAATCCATTGATTCTGCTGGCACCAATGTGTTAAATTCAAGACAATGTTATATAGTTATTTAACATTGTTCTCTGCAGTTTTTATTATAATGGATTTTATGGAATAAAACTTTGTGGTAAAATGCCTTCAGCAAGCACTATACCAGATAATATACAAGTTAAAACTGAAATAATTTACAACCAATAGTTTGCATGTGATATAAAAACAACAACGGAAACAAAACAATATTTCCCTTCATCAGTCACAATGAGAATGTCTGTCTGTTGAAAAAAAAAAAAGCAAAAAACAATTTGCTCACTGGAGGAAATTCTTCAATATACACAAATCAGGAAAGTATTTCATGAATGAGTGATCAATGCTAGTAAGATGATAGATTTGTGGAGATGATATAAGACAGTGAAGGAAAATGTCAGTTTTGAAGATCTATTTTTTTTTGAATATCTATTTTTTTCTGTCAAACATAACAAGTATATGTTATGTTTGGTTAAAATAATTCAGACTTTCAATGCAGTATTGCTTCATGTAATTCATAGTATAACAGGGAAATATGATCAAATTGAACAGAAAATAGTGTATCTCAGAATCAATAACGGTTACTGATCCCTACTGAAGATGGAGTAGGTCTGCTTGCCAAATTTTGGTTCATGCCCGTGTTAGGCATTTGTGAAGCCCGCTGTGGACCCCATTGTGGGATGTGTCGGTCCATAGAACTAGGTCCAGAATTATTGGTTGGAAAACGGGGATGATTTTTCACTCCATCAAATGGTAAATTATCACTTCTTTGAGGTAAAGATAGCCCTTTTGCTACAGCAGTAATATTTTCAAGGATATTAGGCCCACTCTGCATCAAATTGTCAAGAGCCCTTTTAACAGTAGGGTTTTCAAAGTTGATAAAAGCTTTCATGTTTGAAGGATTTCCAAAAAAATCAGGGGGAACATCTTCCATATTGCTCATTGCAGCATCAGATTTGGTACGAAGAAGAGGATTGAGCAGTGATGATGACTGTCCATCAGCAGAGTTATCTCCAGCGGTATTAGAAGTAATCATACTTAATATTTTAGATTGAAAATCTGTATCTTTCTGCTGGTTGGGATGCTGTAACAGCATTTTGCTATCAATTCTTCGCTTATCCTCTTCGGCTCTAAAGCCACCTGAACCTGAAGGACAAAAAGATAAACTGAACCACTATTTTACTAATATTGTTATCAATATACAGTATATGTCCATAATAACATTTGACAAAGATAAGGGAAATAATTGTTGTTCACTGATACCAACATATAGTTTGTACCTTCATCTTCCCAGCAATGTTTTCTTTTGGAATATATTTTAGATATGATCTTTTTATTCTCTATGGATATTTGATAACAACAAACATACACAGAGAAATAAAAGGAATATTTCTGACAAAGAAGAATGCAACAGTGAAGTAAAGAAATCATGAATTTAGTTGTAGCCTGATTGTAAGATAGAGAACTAGATGCACTAGAAAAGAAACAAAAATAATAATGAAGTCCCAGTTTCTTCTAAATATACTGCCTCTAAGTGTTTTCTACCAACATCGCTTTCGCCAAATTGCAGCTTTTTCTTTCTCTGCGGTCATCTATACAGTAATATCAGTAAAAATTGTAGTTAATATAAAATTCATAAAAAGGAGATAATAATGTTGTTAACGTTCCACTTACATTGAGACAAGGAAAAACATGAGTACGGCATTCTGAGGTGGAAGGGCTTGGTGTCTCTCAACACCCATGTTGGACACAATACAGGAAATAAGAGGAGGCAGAGAAAACACTGAGACAGAATGCAGCACATCTGTTGACCAAAAGCTTGAGTGGTCAGTGAGTGACTTTACACCAACCAGTTGAGTAGCTTTCCCTGTATGGGAAACAGCAACATTGTCCCTGATGTTAGAGCAATACTCCATTGTGGGCCTCACCTAAGCTTTGCAGAATGCCAGTAATTTTTGGGAACTGAAGTATTTTTTGGCCCCCAAAAGAATCAGTCCTTGAGATGCAGTTCCAGTTATGTTAACAACATGATTTTGCCATAGGAGATTCTTGGTGATACTGAAGTCTAAAATTTGGAGTGATCACGAGGGTTCTAGTTTCTCTTTAGGGTGAGATGCAATAATGTTTTCTTGATCTAAAAAGTAGTTTTGTTATTTTTTGCTATTGAAAGAGACAAGATCATATATCCCCACTGGAGGATACAGTCCAGGTCATTGTTCATGGAGTCAGTGCAGATTTGATGTATGGTGTCTAAGGTGCATGAAGATGATATTTGGTTAGGGAAGAATGACATGTAGTACCTTCTGCAAAGAGTGGACATTATTGGACATGACAGAAAGAGCTCTTTCGACACACCATGATAGTACAATCTAATGAGATTCACAAGCCAAACACTGTTGATTTCTTTACTTCACCATTGCTAATGCTGAGGATAACAACACTGCATTCACCAAATTTCTCTAGGATGAGACTCCATTAGTGAGTGATATAGGAGAGGTCTCCAGTAGTTGGATCAAGTTATATGCAAGCTGGAATTGAGAACACTATTGTATATGGTTGTCTCCATTACATATGTGATAATGAAAGTGAATGTGATAGGGTCAGAGTGGTGCTCTTCTTGAGAATGGGATGCATGCAAACTGTAGTGTGTTTCTAAAGATCTAGTTATACCTCTGTTACGAGGGAGAGTATGCAGAGTTAGGTTTGCTCCTATAAGGAGCAAACTTTCAGGTGCATTGTTTGATAGAAATGGAAAAGACATTGTCAGGGTAGATGGCCTTATTAGTTTGAAGTGACAGGAAGTATCTTTTTGAAGCTTGGAGATGGATGCAAAGCAGGTAGTTAAAGCAAAATCATTCTTGCAAATACTGCTCATAGAACTACCATGATTGAAAAGTAGAATTAAAAAAAGATTTTGTAAAATTGGTGGATATCATTAAGGCATGAGACTAGAAGGATTGGTTATACTTTGAGTGGTGGGAGAGCTCAAGAGTGGTGTGATGCATGGATGTATCCTTGATGATTCAGAGAGTGGTCTTGCAAGAGTTATTGTGCTAAGTAAATGCCATTTAGTTTTTTACTGAAGGATGAGTTTCTCTAGTCATTACTACACTGTTGTGTTTCTTGAACAGTTGCAATGCTGCTATGAGTGAACTAATCAGAGGACGCAGGGTGTCAGTTTTTGTTGTGGAGGGACATTCCTAAGAGAATAGTTTCAGTCACACACCAGTTTCTGATGCGGCAGGAGTGAAGCACATGTGTTGTTAGGGATAGTTAGAATAAATACAGAGGGGAGGGTTATGATATGGTAGAGGATAAATTTGGAAGCAAGAAAGAAGTTAAGGCTATCTGGAGTGTCTGTGTGTTGGTCAGGGAGCATGACGTAAAGGATGGAATAACTTGATGTAGAAAACTGAGGATTACAAAAGAATCCATTTCTCCACTAGTAGCATTGATGTGGCATATGTGAGAACCAAGAAGAATTGTAGTATTGAAATTACTGAAGATGATGACTTTGGAGAGGTAGTGAAGTGAAATGATGTGGCATAAAATGCAGGAGTAGACGTATTAGGAGTAGTGAAGGAAAGAAAGTTTAAGCCAGAGTAACTGGAAGTTGTCATCGCTGATATTTAAGTGAGAAAGATGAGTGACAGTGGAGTGGAAGTGGAGTCAACGTGTATGCAGATACGATCTTTTGGTGTGAAGTTTAAACAAAAAGTGTAGCTTGCACAGCTGAGATGTTGTCTGTAGGTAAGGGTTGAGAAATTTGTGCCTTGGCAAGAGGCAGCATGTTTTTCAGAAGTGATGAGAGGATCTGGGTTGGAACAAAGTCCATGAATGCTGTTCAGCAGATTTAGTTCTGGGAAAGTGTAAAAGACAATGCTGTGTTGATAAGTCATGAGAACCTCCAGCTGGAAATCTGGTTTGAATGCAAGCAACAGAAAAAATCCCACTAAACACATTTGTGGGCCAGGTAGTGTTAAACAGAGTGGCGTGACATGTTTTAACATGCCTATCACCCAGAAAAAAAGATGGATGCCCTATGCTATTTATAACAAGACTAAGAAGAATGGTGGCCAAAACAAGAGGCAAGCAAGATGTCTGTAGCCCCAATGTTTTTTTACAACAGTATTCATTTATTCATTCAGATGGCAGTTTGTAGATTGTGTTTTAAGGGCAGCACTAGCAGAAAGAGAGAGGTGAGAGAGAGAGAGAGAGAGAGAGAGAGAAAGAGAAAGAAAGGAACAGGCAGAGACAAAGAGAGAAATAGATCTTGTTAGCTGCCAGTAGTTGATACCACTTGTAAATAAGATCACAACTCTTCTAGATCCATTAGATACTCAAAGGAGAAAAAAAAAATTAAGGATGCTGTTGTCTCATTTCTGCAGAGCTTATGAGCTTATTTACATTCATTTCCCCATTAATCTGGTATCTGTAAATAATAGAATGACACTGTTATCTGTAAAGATTTGGTTGGAAGTATATTTCATTTATTTTCTTTTTGTCTTTGGATTTAATCCTTGTCTGTATATCCTGGTGAAATAGTCAAGATATTTTGCTAAGGTGTGGTTGTTCTGTTTCTATCTCAGAAAATATACTGGTTGAGTTGGATCAAGTATGAGACCTATGTGACAGGGCGGTACTGACAATGAAATGAACAGTTAAAATTCCCCACAGATAGTAATTAGCGGAGTTTATGTAACGACCTCTCACACTCATTTTTGATGTGAGAATTCTAAGAAGGGAGTGGAGAAAGGAGGAAGAACAATATAAGATAGAAAAAGAATCAAAAGTATTTTTTAAAAATGCTTTGCATAATCTGGTGTGCCAAAAGATTATATTCCACAGAAAAAGAAAAAAACAGAACTGACCTTCTGTGGCAGCAGATTGCATGTTCATCTCCATCATTTTCTTCTTTCGATTAGAGACATACAGCAATACTTTATCCAATTCTTCAATTGAGAGATGGCGGCTATCAGCTAATAGATCTAACAAATATCTGATCTCAAATGAAGGTGGATCAAATACTTGAGTTGGTGCAGGTTTTGAAGAATTGTTTTCCTCTTTCATTTGTTGGAGATAACGTTCAAAGTTGCGTGCCACAAGATTCATAGCATCAGCTAATGGCATATTTCTATGCTCTATTGAAAAATAAGAAAATTTTATGAGTTAGAAACGGTCTTCATTTAAGCTTACAAATATTAGCTACAATAATTAACATTAGTGTAAAATATGAAATGTCACAGGCACAAAGAATTGTTCCTGTTTTAATTACAATAGAAATGGAAAATATTAGCATAAAGGGCTAAAACTGAATTTTCTCACAGCAGAAAGAACGATTTATGTGAAAATTAAATATGCAATCTTTATCTGGACAAGGTGACTTATCAATACCAGTAAAATACTATATATATATATATATATATATATATTTATATAAGGGGCATTTCTATTCCCAAGAATATAATTATACGCTTATATATACATATATATATATATATATATATATATATATATATTAATATTTACACTCTATTGAATTTTAGCCCTCTCCATCCATCATAAAAATATCCTATCAAAAGCACACAGCTTAAAATTGGAAGTAAGACTATATTTATTGTTCCATCTAACATGAGTTGAATAGTTTTGTAAATTTAAATGACTCACCGGAACAAAGAAATGTGAAGTCACTACGCAAAATACGAACGGTTTTTAAAACTAACTTACCTTGAGGAGTACCTGGAAATATATGCAAGGTTAATGAATTATAAACTTCGTTTTGTGGACATATGATAATGACATATAACACTCCTTGTCGAGCTTTTTCTTCCACAAAATTCATTTGAGGAGAATCATCAGGAATTACACAGATCTCAGCACTCATGTTGAAATTTTCCAATCTTCTTTTTAAATGATCAGCATAGTCTCTACAACAGAAATGCAATGGTTTAAGTTAAGGAAATTTTTATGAGGTTCCTAACTAGCTATATATTATTACTCCAATTATATTATCAATATAGTTATCAACAGAATTATCTAAAACTTAATATGAAATAACTGAATATAATAATATCCAGCATCTCAATTTTTACTTTTCTGAATATAATGTAATTCTTGGTTTTACTGACAGACACAATATAACCTAGTGGTTAAGAAGTTCACTTCACAATCACAAGGTCTCAGGTTCAATCCTACTGCATGGCATAATGGGAAAGCTTCTTTTCCCACAGCATTGGGTTGACGAAAGCCTTCTTAGTGGAATTGCACTGAAGCCTGTCATATGTATATACCCGAGGTCTGTCCTGAGACCCTGAACTCATAAGGATAGAGCTTAACCTGGTTCCCATTGCATATAAATCAGTGAGATTACAACATTCTTCCTGCCTGAATGGCATGCTGATCTATCACAACAGGATTAACTTCCCAGCTATTGTTGGAACTCCTTTTACAGCTGAGTGGATTGGAGCAATGTGAAATGGGAGTGTTTTGCTCAAGAACACAATGTACTACCCAGCGTGGGAACTGAAACCACGAGGTCACGTGCCTTTACCATGTAGACAGCATCTGTAGTTTAAAGACCCAGCCTTTCACATTAATCCCATCTAAGAACAGCCAACTCAACTAATTCAAAAGAAACATTCAAACAATGCAGTTGAATGCTGAAGTTAACTCCTCCTACTTCCTAAACTTTCCATTAGCAGTTTGCATCACAGAGGACAAACTGAAAGTTTAAGATATTTCTTTAATATTTACATTGGTAAAACTTTAAGATCTGGGTTTAGTAATTCTATTTACCTCACACATAATGAACATACAGTAGACTCTACGCACTTGTAAAACAAAAAATCCACACAGATAAGCAGGTATGTATGTACTCATGAACATACACACATATACAGGTGATTAAGCAAAAATTCAAGTGCAAAAATTTACCTCAGCTGTGGACTTGTAATCAATAAAGAGGCATCAAATGCTGGTCTTTGTGGTGGAGCATTATTGGAATAAGGAGGATTGTCATTGAAAGGAGGACGGGTCCAGTTATTAGCTTCCCTGTCAAAAGAATCAGGTCTGTAAAAAAACAATTAACACAAAAACAAATTTTTAACCAATAGATCCACAAGGAAAATTTATAGTGATATCCTCCTGTATTTCATGACCAAAGATGGTCAATAATTCACCTCATTTTAAAGTAAAAATCTTGTGAAGATCTATAGTACATAAATGATGAGCAGATTTACTTAATCCAGCTTTGTTACCACACTAGCTTAAAATAATCATTGTTTAAATGGATGTGGTATTTACATGAAAATAATTAGCAATCAGCAGTAAAATGTCTTAAATATTAGCATAAGGATGGGGAGTTTGAAAGTTACAATGATCTTCTCTTAAGAAGAAAAAAAAAAAAAAAAAAAAATCTATGGCTTTTCGAAAGCATTTTTGAAAATATTCTATAGTAATAAAGGCTTATAATATCTTTTTCTACTTTAGGCACAAAGCCTGAAATTTTGGGGGAGGGGGCCTAGTCAATTAGATCGACCCCAGTACGCAACTGGTACTTAATTTATCGACCCTGAAAGGATGAAAGGCAAAGTCGACCTCGACAGAAATTGAACTCAGAATGTGAAGATAGATGAAATACCGCTAAGCATTTCGTCCTGCATGCTAACGTTTCTGCCAGCTTGTCGCCTTCAGAGACTTATAATATCACAAGATCATCATCATCGTTTAACGTCCGCTTTCCATGCTAGCATGGGTTGGACGATTTGACTGAGGACTGGTGAACCAGATGGCTACACCAGGTTCCAATCTGATTTGGGAGAGTTTCTACAGTTGGATGCCCTTCCTAAAGCCAACCACTCCGAGAGTTTAGTGGGTGCTTATTGATTTTATTACCAAAGCAGAATGAAATATGATAAAATTGTATTTACATTTGAAGCAAAGTTAAAATTAACTACCTTTGTTTCAATTAAATTTTATAACAAGGAATTTAGTAAAATTACAGTCATTATTAAAGTGCTGTTTGGAACATCACATGAAATTTTAATGAAAGGTTTTAATTTCATCACCTTTAAACAGGAAATGTATATCACAGAACTAAGGACAGTCTCGAGTGGGTTAATATCAAATGGTTAAATGTTGATATTTAGATCAAAACTAAACATTTATAAAAAAACAATGTCTAACCTCGAACGATTATCTCGAAATTCATCATAATATTGATTTCCCATTGGTCCTTGTTGTGGTGGCTGTTGTTGCTGCTGTGCTGGTGGTTGTTGTAAACGCTGGTTAATGTTTGGTGGGCCATTCCATTTATTAGAATTATCAAAGAACTCCCTGCAATAAAGTAAATGAAATATCCCTTATTTCAAAAAGTGAATTAAATTAGAAAATAAACTTAAAACTCATTAAAAAAGACTGGGAAATAAATCAGGTAGAAAAACCTTCTTGAGCAAACCAACTTAAACTTTTTGTTACAATATTCTACCGAAATACATTGCCTTTGTTTCCATTAATTTTGAAAATAACAACGAAATTAGTAAAATAAGTGTCATTATTAAGCTGGTTTCTGGAACTTGAACTGATGGAAGATTTTAATTTAGATCACTTTAAAACAAGAAATTTGTATTCTAGAACCAGGGGCTGTCTCAGGCAGGCTTGTATCAAAAGGGTTAAATCAAAATATTGCAACATGTTGTTATTGCATTAGTGATAACATGCTTTCAATAAATAAACAGTTGCTCTCATCTTTACAGAGTAAATTTGTATTCCTGGCATATTTTGGTTACAATATTCTACTGTTTAAAACAAGTTACCTAACCTGCAGATCTAGTAATCCAGAATTTGAATAATTTTTTTCAAATGCATTAAATAAAAAAAGGGGGGGAAATGTAATAAACCTAATACAGAGTGGACTTTGAACGAAGTGTTGCAATTTTTGATAGTGTAAATAAGTCAGTCAGCAGAAGTGAAAGGAAATGAAAGCTTAAAATATCTCTCTTCCTAAATTTTATGAAAGAATTAGGTCTGATCAGTCATGCTTATGGCTCAAAACCATTGACTGTTTATTCCAATTCAAGTGTTGGAAATATGGGGGAACTAACAACTATGTAAAACGAAATAACAAAACAACAAGAAGATAAAATAAACAAAATTCAAGCATTTTTGCCATGAGTATCATAGATATTTAGGAAGTAATGTAAATAATTTTAAGCCAATTTAATATATTCTATATAAGTTACAGCTGTTTTTAGTTAGAAACACAATAATGAAATAATGGTTGTGCCGTGAGCCCTCTCTCCATCTATCATAGCAACAGAAATAATTCTACTTCAACTTGTTCCAGTAATAGTTGTACCTTGTATGGACATCTATATCATTTTTATCAAATCCTTCTATAGACAATCATAGAGTGATACTCATGGAAATAGAGCTTTTATGGTCACCTGAAATTCCACTCTATTCACTTAACCTCCTACTGGACAACCCTTATAGCTCAATTGATCTTTCTAGAATGCAAGACTCACTATGGTATGATTAGAATCTACAATGAAGTCTGACTGCTATAAGTTAACAGAGCTAACTTATACTAAAAGTTGGTACTGAGAGTAAACAAATGATAAAAGTAATTTTTTAGTCAACATGTAGAAATGAGTTGGCCAAATTGAGGTAGAATTTAGATGTTAGATTGATTTTGGGAAACTTATTTCTGGTTGCATATTAGTGTATCGATGTTCATTAAGAGAAACAATGAAGAGATTGTTTTAGTGTAAGGAATATTTACTTTGGCTGAGTGCTGCAGTTCCTGTTGAATAACACTGACAGTAATTTCTACACCAATCATCTGAAGGTCACTAGAAACCCAAGGAAACCATAAACTGAGATTCAAAAGCTTTGTTTTTCACTAAAAT
Organism: Octopus bimaculoides; assembly: GCF_046866305.1. Lineage (NCBI taxonomy): Eukaryota > Metazoa > Mollusca > Cephalopoda > Octopoda > Octopodidae > Octopus > Octopus bimaculoides. Next base: position 21,463,425 of record NC_142928.1, read on the forward strand.
TTGAAGGGAGGAGCAACAGTTTGTGTTATGTTGTAAAGAAAGGAAATATGAGGTAGTATCAAGAAGTACCTGGACTAGTTATGCTTAATAAAAAATAACTTATTTACCTAAGTTTTAACATCATCTTCTTTGAAATAGTCATCTTGTGCAGCAATACACTGGTCCCTATGTTCCTACCACTTTTGGAATCCAGCCAGGAAGTTGTTTTCCACAACTACACTGATTTGCTCTGGATCTCAACAAGTGTCAAAATGGTGACCACTGAGCTGCCTTTTCATCTTGGAGAAGAGATAGAAGTCTGTAGGTGCTAAATTTGGTGAATAGAGCAGGTATAGAACTAATACCATGTTGTTTAGGGTGCATTGTCGTGAAGAATCCAATCCTTTGAGCTCCACAGATCTGGTCGCTTTCGCAGAATGTCCTCCCTTAGACACTTCAAAATGTTGCAGTAGAACTCCCAATTGACAGTCTGGCCCTAGGGGATGAATTCTCAATGCACAATAATGTGGATGTCAAAAAAAATGATAAGCATGCTGTGGCTGTGTCGTACCTTCTTCAGTCATGAAGATGAAATGCTCTTCCTTTGTGACAACTGCTGCTTTATCTCAAGGTCATCAGTGGCATGCAGATGGAAATTTTGACAAACTTTGATGCGATGTTCTTTCTGCTCAGTGGTCAGAAGGTGGGGGACAATTTTGGCAGACATGCTGCATGTTCAATTCGAATGTTAGGATTGCTTGCACGAAACTATACAACATACCAACAACACCAGCAATGTCATTGATTGTCCTTTGATGAATCTTATGCACAAATTGATGAATTTTCTCCACGTTTCCGGAGGTGATGCTCATGGCAGATCTTCCAGATCACTCTTCTACTTTTGAAGCACCCATACCACATGAAACATTGCATACAACCCATTGCCTTGTCATCGTAAGTTTGCCAAAGCATGCTCAATGTCCCTGTAGCAGACTTCCCAAGTTTAATGTAAAATTTCAAATTAGTACTTTGTGCCAACTTTCTGTCCATGACAAAATCACAGACTACAGCATACATGTGATCACAAAAATACAAATTTCACAATTTGCAAAGTAAATACAGCAACGCCACTCGGCACACTGCTTCATGAAGGTCACTGCTAGCTCTCACTGCGCACACAACCATGTGCTGCCATCTGTTGGGGCACTACAGAACTAGTTCAGGAACTTTTTGATACCACCTCCTATCAAATGTTTCATAAAGAGATCTTCATCCAACAATAAAAGAAAATATTCTACAAAATAAGTAAAGTAGGATAGGGTCAAGGAAAGAGAAAAGAACTTGACCAGCTACAAACCTGAAATAGAATCCATTGACTTAATTTAGAAGACAAAGAAAACAGTAAAAGGAATCCAAAATCTTAGTGGCCACATCAGGCCTGACTGACAAAATAAGCTCTATCACTACTATTTCATTGTTTCAAGATATCTAATTGTACAAAATTACATAATAATAATGTAATAAATACACACACTATTGTATTATATATAATGGATGAAAAGATTGAGCATCAGAGAATCACCTTCTATGAACTTCAAAAACATAGATGGTGCTAGTTTAACTTACAAATCTATCAATACTATATCTCTGGCTAAACATTGACAGTTCGAACATGACATACACAGAGAAAGACACATGAGAATGGAAAGAACTTCAAAAGAATAAATATAAAAAAATACAAAACAAATTACCTGTTCTCCATTTCAGCTCCATTCTTGCCTAAAGGTCCAGCTCTGTTGAATGGTTCGCGAAGAGGAGATCGATCCCGATTAGGCATGCCTGGATTTCCCCAAGGCTCTTTATCTCGCATATTAAACCTTTAAAAATATTAAAAATGAAAGAAATTAAAACATAGAAGTAAAAAGCAAATAAAGAAAGAAGGCAATTTAGAAATTCCTCAAATTACTTGTATCAGATATGGTTACCAACCAATAGGCAGCCCTGTTAGAGAAGAAATAGCCAAATATGGGTGTGTGGTTAAGAGTTTGATACCATGGCAGAGTACCTTGATCAAATGCTTTCTATGAGAGAGAGAGAAAGATTAACATACTCCTTTGTGATTTTTGTTCTACACTGTGTTACACATACTCTCTTGTCCTTGCATTCAGAAATGAAATAGTGATTGGTTTATTGGAAATCTATACAGCCAACTCAAGTGTTCCTCAGTTGTGAAAAAAAAAGTGCTCACTGAACAAATTCCTTTGTGATATTTGTTTCACACTAGAAGCTGGTTCATTGGAAACCTACAGTCAACATAATCATTCACCAATTGTGATATAAATTAAAAGTAGGATCAGAAAATAACTGAATTTTATCTACATAACATTCATAATTTGGTATTACTTTAAAACCAAAATCAAAGTAGAATTAAAACCAGAAACCTACCTTTCATTTCTACCACTTGAATCAGAAGATTGACTTTCAACAGCCAGATTTACATCTGAGAAATTAAACAATAAAATACATTAACTCATAAAACCCATTACAGTGTTAATTTAAATAAACTACAATCAAGTTTTCTTAACATATGTTGGTTTGGTTAGTGATCCTGTTAGAAATCTTACAATCAGAGCTGGCAATTGTGTTAATTTCTAATTTAGTTTATTGTTAAATGTAGTGGATAGGACAACCAATGTTGTCAACTGCTGCTATGGTAAAGAAAAACATTAAAAAAGGATCTTGAGCAAATGGATCAAAATATTATGGTGGTAGAATGCAAGAAGATTTCCTTTAAAACCAAGCAAGGAGACAGCCACTTGAGATGAATGGGTAACAAAAGCTGTTCAAGCTATGTCTAAGTATTACAATTAAGGTCTTCTGTGCTAGTATGACAAAATAAAATCAATGGAAGAAAAAAGAAAAAAACACCTAAATGTAAATTAGCTATCATAAAAAAAATCATTCTTGTTATTTTATCACTTAGTAACATCCAGTATAAATTGGATAGGTTTTGCAATATAATATATTTATATATGTCATCTTATGTATGAATCCTAATGTTTTCTATTTAGAATCAAGTGAATTGGTTATATGCTTTTCTCTTTTGTAGAAGAATTTGGAAAAGAATTCATTTTAAGTTCTTCCTATTATTGTAAATTTTATCATTATATGTCATCTTATAGAAAAATTATCAAAAATAAATGTATTTTCTGGATTTAGCTTCCAATTATTTCTTCCTACAATGGATTAGATTACAAATGGTATTTAATAATGGGGATAATTACGATGAATTACACTTATGAAATATTATCCAAATTTGACTGTTTACCAATTTGTAAGTGATATGAAACCATTCTGAGTAGAGCCAAACTCTGTTCAGTTGAGTAACACTGATGCAAGTATGGTCATATAATAAGGATTTTACTTCCTTTGAGATTTTCAAATGACTGTTAGTAATGCACTTCATATCCTGGAATTATTATCTACTAAGCATTTTTTCCCCTTGACTATTAGTGACTTGTATTGAGTAAACACTCAAGTTTCTAGAAATGACAGGAACAGTAAACAAAAAAATGAAATAAAATGATAATTATTTTGAAAATGCTGACATAGTTTTTAAGAGAAAGATCAGTGACATGGTTTCTGACTGCTTAGCCTAACAGTAGTGTTTTGTAAAGAAATATATAGAAACATTCATTCTTACTTATTATCTGTCCTTTTATCATACAGAACATCTCCGCAGATATTGCTGCCTTTGCATCCTCTTCTTTCTCAAACTGAATGAAGGCACAGTTATGATAACTTTCAATTGCTGCAATAAAAGTTAAAGATAAAATTTGTATTGAAAATCATATTAAGCAAACAAAAACATCATTTCACGACTGCTCAAATTTAAACCTTGTTAAAATACATGTCTATCTGAAATGTAGTTTCCAGACGACATCCACTAATGCTGGTATCAGGAAACAGAACTCTGGCAGTAATGTCATGGTATTTTGTAGTACAACCAATTTTATCACAAAACGATTAGATTTATAAATATTATCCTACATATTTCTCCGAACATTGTTTTAAAGTGTTGTTTGTTTTAAGGGACAACTACTGTACACTATTGACAAGTTGTGTGAGTGAATGAAACTACAGGGTTAAATTTGGTCAATTTTTGAATATCTCAGTTATTTAACTCCAGGTTGTGCATAATTACAATCAAAGGCATTCTAGCTGTGACCATCCTGTCTTTTTCTCATGAGCAAGGAACTCAGGATCACATTTTTCAACCTGTCCTTTTCTCAGATGAAGTGGTGTGATTCAAGGGAGATATGATTGTTATTTCTAGCAGATGAAATGACTATGTAAAGCACACTTCTAAAGAGGTACTGAAACGATGTGTTCATAAATGAATCTGCACAAAATTAATAGGACTATTACTATTAGTTGTCAACAGTAAAATTGTTCACTCCTGAGTATGCTTTCTTTCTACTGGCCAGTTTGAGTGTTCCGGTTGACAGCAACTACAACCCTTGGTAAGATTTCTACAGTTAGGTTTTGGAGGGACTGAAAAAACTCATCCTTCTCTTGATCTATTGCAATCTAGTCTCACCTCGTCTGCTATTTATTTAACATCACCACCTTGGGTGCTTTTAGTAGAGTTCACTCAGTTGTAAGCATTCTGATCTGATTTTAGGCCGAGTAAGCCATACTTTCTTCTTCCCTTTCCTCCTACCAATCCCAAGATGCCTTGCAAAGGTCATGGCTGATGGTCTTTCTCCTCAGAGTAAGCCAAAAGAGAAAAGGGGGAAAATATGTTATTACTAGTGGTAAGGCATCTTTTTTCCACAACTTTTTTTATGCATTACCTTATCTTTTCCATTATCTTTCCTGTTACATAATTCAGTCACTGGACTGTGGTTATGCTGGGCACCACCTTCAGTGTGAACAAAGTGACCCCAATACTTATTTCTTAAGCCTGGTTCCTTATCCTATCAGACTCTTTTGTTGAACCACTGAATTATGGCAATGTAAACAAACCAACACTGGTTGACAAGCAGTGTGGGACACACACAAGACAATCTTCCAAACAGTTTCTGTCTACCAAATTCACTCATAAGGCACTGGTAGGCTCAGGGTTATAACAGAAGGTGCCACACAGTGAGACAGAATCCCAAACCACATGGTTGCAAAGCGAGCTTCTTAAAACCAGCCATGCTTTATGCCTAGATAGTTTTCTAAATTTGGATGACTCTCCATTGAAAGACAAGTGTTAAATTTCTTATAATTTTTCTTGTTACACTCTTCCCCTACCCAAATGACATTCAGAGTAAGTTTCTGGTGTTCAAGATGTCAGCAAAACATGTCCCTACAACAGGTTTTTACCTGGCTTTTGAACAAAAACATCAGAAGTAAAAAAACAAAGTGAATGAAAATATTATTGAAGAAAATACTTTTGGGAAAAAAAATGATATTTCCAGCAAATTTGAAGACACAATAACAAACAAAGCATACATGTAAATCTCTTCCATGTCAAATAAAGAAAATAGCAAGTAAGCTAATAGTTTCAAATTTGCTTACAACTACAGGTAAATTTTTAAGCTGGTGCAGACACTAAATACTTGGCAATGTTTTCTAAAACAAGCTAAGTATATCTACTTGACTTTTTAATTAAAAAAAAAAAAAAGTTTTCCTCATACCCTTGAGGGAAGAATTACAGTTAGCTCTAGCTGACATGTGAGAAGAAATATTACATCCATAGAGCAAAGGTACAGCTAAGGCACAGGGTGTGCCAGTTTTTAAAATTTCCACAGCTCTTTAATGCATTACCATATCTTTTCTTTTAGCTTTCTTGTTACACATTTGAGTCACTGGACTGTAGCTATGCTTGAACATGAACAAATTGACTGCAGTACTTATTTCTTAAGCCTGGTACTTATATTGTCAGATTCTTTTACCCAACAGCTTGTATAAGTGGGGGGAATATTTGAGATAGGAGAGGTGGCTTTAAGGTGTTGAGAGGCTGCAGTATGACTGAGAGACAAGTGCAAGTGTCTTGCTATAGTAAAGATACATGGCTACCCAGAATTTTGTAAAGGTGGGTGGAAGTACCTGGGGTGACAAAATACAAGAAGGTGAGCATAAGAGGATACAATGGATTGGGGAATGAAGAAGAGAATATATATATGTGAGTGTGCATATACACCGACATGCACCCCACTTATGTATTGCTACATTTCCCTTCCCACTGTTCCTACACTTTGCACATTAACTTCCTACCTTCTGATCTATCTTCACTCCTATATATCATCATCATCGTTTAACATCCAGTCTCCATGCTGGTATGGATTGGATGGTCTGACACGGAGCAGGCTAGTAGGGAGCTGCCCAGACTCCAACTGTCTGTTGTGGCACGGTTTCTATTGGCTGGATGCCCTTCCTAAAGCCAACCACTTAACAGTGTGCTAGATGCTTTTTAAGTGGCACTGGCACCTGAAAAGACAATCTTGTATGTGAAAGACAACGATTTTACTTAGCTTGATATGTCTTATCAAGTACAGCAAATTGCCACATCTCCTGATCCCTTATTTCCTCTCTCACACACACACACACACAAACACAAGGTGCATGCATGTCTGTGTGGTTAAGGAATTTACTTTCCACCCATGTTTCAGGTGTCTTCTACTATTGTCCTAGGCCAACAAATGCTTTGTGAGTGAATTTAGTAGACAAACTGAGTGGAAACCTGTCATACAAGCGTTTATATGTGTTTGTGTGAGTGTCTTAGTGCATGATTCCCAACTGCTTGACAACTGGTGTAGGTTTATGTCCCCATAACTTGGCAGTTTAGCAAGAGTACAGCAGAATAAGTACCAACTTAAAATAAGTGCTGGGGTCAATTTCTTCAACTAACCCTTCAAGGAATGGCTTCGATGACTGAAACAAGTAAAAGGGTAAAAAAAGAATGGAAGAATGGAAGAATACACACACACACACAAGTATATGTATGTTCCATTATATCTTAAAGCTATGATTTTGCCTATTTTCTCATGCTAGCATAGGTTAGACAAATATATTTTATAGCTGGAAGGACACTTCCTGTTATTAACCTTTACCTGTTTTTCAAGTAAGAGATCTCTTGCTTCACACAACTTTGAAGGTGTGAAGACTGGGTAATTTGTTGACACGAAAAGTAGCAATAACATCACTTATAGCCAGCAACTTTTATGAAGCATACATGTAAACAAACAAACATCCATGCACATGCACGCATGCATAAACAAACATACTGGGTTTCTTTCTGGTTGTCTACCAAATTCGCTTATGGCTTTGGTTGGCTTGACTACAGTAAGAGATAGTTATCCAAGATGCTATGCCTGCACAGAGATATCAAGTTAATAGATGAGGTTATGACAGCTACTGAAAGAGTTATAGTGTAACTAACCAGGAAGAGAATTAACCCAGATGAGATACTGTATGGGTGTGTGCTAAGAAAGAAGTATCACTTTCTTAGCAGTGAGACAACTTGATACATAAATTAGATGATGATGTTTGATGGATGCTGCCAGTCTGATCTGATCTGGACCAAGTCGCATCTATCAAATATCATCATCGAACATCAATCAAATATTGAACCCTAACCCAATACCTAACCAGTCCAAATCAGATCAGACTGGTATATGTATACAAGTATGTGTATCTCCTCTCTCTCTCCCTATATATATATATATATATAGCCTATCACAGTGATGTCAATATTTATTTCAGTGTAGTATTTACTTCATTAAGGTATGAGCCTAGCTTCAAACAACTTCTATGCATATATATATATACACAAGTCTGTATTTGTGTCTATGTATCAGTCTAAATGTAACCAATGCTTGGACGTGCATACATATGTATGGGCATTTACATTCAGAGAGGGTAGTTGATATCTTTTCTTATCAATTAATACTACCTTGGCTAGGATAACTGTGATGGTACATGGCTTAGTGGTTAGAGTATTTGGCTCACAAGTTTATTCCACGTTGCTCCAGTTCACTCAGCTGGCAAAAATGAGTAGTACCTGTGTTTCAAAGGGCCAACCATGTCTGTGTCATGCTGAATCTCCCTGAGAGCTACGTTAAGGGTACGTGTGTTTGTGGAGTGTCAGTTACTTGTATGTTAATTTCACAAGCAGGCTGTTCCTTTGATGAAAATGTTTGATGGAAACTGGTTCAGACCAGTTGCATCCATCAAACATCTTCATCATCTCTAAACTCGATCAAACTGGTCCAAACCAGATCAGACCGATCTGATCCAGTTCGATGATGATGTTTGATGGATGCGACCTTTCTGATCTGGTTTTGACCAGTCTGGAACGTTCTGATCTGATTTCAACTGATCTGGACTGTTCTGATCCAGATTGGACCAGTTAGGGTTAGGATTTCATGGATGAAGATGTTGGATGAAGATGAGATGTTTGGTGAAAATGTTTGGATGCAACTGGTCAGATCCCATTTCGACCGGTCTAGAACTACTTACTAATACTAGCCAATAGAAGGACTCTAAGGTCTTACACTTGCTACGTGAAGTTAAAAGAATGGCTTGTGAGGGCCATGTAAGTCATGTATAAAGGTGCTATAAGCGAGGTGAGAGTTAGTAATGGATATAGCAATGAATTTAGTATAAAGATAAGTTCCATCATGCAGAATTCTCAGTCCCTTTTCATTTACTAGTCTATTAGGCTAAAACAGAGGTATTTAAGATGGTTGTCAATGAGAACTTATATATCCAAGTGGCCTAATAATATAAGAATTCAAATAAATTCTTATATTTGGATCTGTAGCAGAATTAGAGAAGATATTCCATACATGGTAGCAAAACCTAGAACCAAGAGGCCTCAAAGTAAATTTAGCAAAGACTAAAGTCTTAGTAAGTAGGAAGGAAGACAAGGCCCTGGTACTGTTAGAGAAATGGCTGTGCTTGATAAGCAGAAAGGAAGTAGAAATTCCATTCAATGTACCCAGTGACACTCAGGAGGTGTAGTGGAATCAGGGGAAGGCAAATGAGGAAGGTAGACTTCATAATGCAATGGATACTCAGAAACAGTGACCATTAAGGGCACATAGGATAAAGATTCTCTTAAAAATGTTTTGATGGTACAAGAAGTGTCTGGTACTTAGATGACCTAACAGTGGAGGTGAATGCTTCAAACGTATAGTAATCAGTATAAGATAGGACTGGAAGATCAGGGAACCATTACTCTTAGAGTGAACGGAAGAGTGTATGATGTCTGTGTGTGAAGTGCAATGCTGCATGATAGTGAGACATGGCCACTGAATGCAAAGGATTTGTGAAATGAGGTCAGCATACTTTACTGGATATGTAGTGTTAGTGTGCATGAACAGTGGGGGTATAGATAGACTGAGAGGCAAGCTGTGTACAAGAATAATTAAATGCAGTATGCAGAAGAGAAGACTGTACTGGTATGGGCATGTGATGTGTATGAAGAATAACAGCTGTATAAAGAAGTGCAGCCACTGAAAGTGATTGGCATCTGAGAAAATGATGGAATGAAATGATGAAAACTGATCTTAGAATGATTAACCTTACAGAGGAGATGACAGTGGCTGCAGTGATTGGTGACATGCAGTGCTGGAGAAAACCTGTCCAGTTATGCTTGCATAGTGAAATGTTGTACAAGGTATCAAATAAATAAATAAATAAATAAATAAAATGTAATGCATGAATGGCATTTGCCAATACACCCACTTAAAATGGAAATGACATTAGGTAACATGCACCAGCATAAGACAAGATGTTTCAAAAGAACAACAAAAGTCTTAGGGGTGCATCAGTTGATCTGGATTCAAAAGACACAAGGTTATCTATCTATCTATCTATCTATCTATCTATCTATCTATCTCAGCACACAAGTCTACCTTAATAAACATCCAAAATGGCTACCACACACACTGCCTTGCATGCAGCTCAAGTTCTATTCATAAGTATTTGGTCTTTTACTATTGAGCAATGGGGAATAAAATTATCTATCTCAGACCTCACATGCAATGAGGTGACATACATAACCCTGATGGAAAAACAACTGCTGACAGACATATTGAATGTAAAACTTAGTCTTCTTCCGTTATGACAGGAAAGAAAGAAGCCTCGAAGATTTAACAGCATCAGTACTGTTACCACACTCATGGTGCATAGAAACAGTTAAGCACAAGTATGTACGACAGATTACCCATCAGATACCTCAAATTGTGGCAAAGAATTTCAATAAAGCCATGGCAAGATAGTAGTATTAACCAACCTGAGCAAAAAAAGCCTAAACTTCAACTTCAAGTGGCCAGAGGGATACATTCTCTCAGGTATATCATAGGATGGTAAACAAGCAGAGTCTCAATGGTACGCAGTTTATAGAATAAATGATCGGCTAACCTATCACAGACAACCACAGTGGATCTTTGCTTCAGAAATAATGAAGAAATTATCCACAATTTAAAGCTGATTACTATATCTGATCATAACATTGTAGAACTAACAGTATATGATGCAAGCATACATGCAGATGAACATCCCAACCCTGCAATGACTAAATTTTCACAAGTCTTAATGGAATCAACTGAGAAGGAAGATAAATATGAACCAAGATGTCTGGCAATATGAGGTTCTAAAGAAGACCTGCCTACATCAACGAAACTGAATTCTAGAAGCATTGTGTGTCCCACCTACACTTAGTGCTTACCTCCCACTCCCCAATCCTGTCTCACTGTATCACTGCTTTCCGCTAGCCCCTGACCTGTGTGTTCCATCCACACATCCTGTCTCACTGCATCATTGATATTTGCTAGCCCCAGAAAGTATATGCTCTCAAATGTCCAACAGGATCACTGGGGGAAGCAGGTAGCTTGATATTTTGGTAACCAAATTAATAATAGTGGAAGATATAATAGCTAGAATAAGAACAGACTGGAGTAAGTTCAGGGAGCTACTAATCATCATTGTTTAACATCTGCTTTCCATGCTGGTATGGGTTGAACAGTTTGACTGAGAACTGGTAAGTTGGGGGGGGGGGCTGCACCAGGTTCCAATCTGATTTGGTAAGGGATCTATGGCTGGGTGCCCTTCCTAATGCCAACCACTCCAAGAGTGTAGTGGGTGCCTTTTAAGTACCATTGACCTGACACCGGCATAGGCCATGAATAGTCTCACTTGGCTTGATAGGTCAACACAAGCATAGTATATTGCCAAGGGCCTTGGCCACCTGCTACCATGAGGCTCAACACTTGAATAGTGTTTTTTATGTGCCAGCCAGACAGCAATGGCATCGGCCTTCTCTCTCAGAGAGAAAAGTAGATAGTACAATGCCCACAAACAACATGGTAGTAAGACATGAGCTTTGAATGTAGAGGACCTGTGAAGACTTGAAGAGAGTAATGTGAACATGCTCCACCAGATGTGCAAAGTCAGTGTGCATGAAAGAGTACAAATGTGTTGAGAGAAAAACTGGTCATAAGAGGAATCAGATGTAGTTAGCTAGAGAGAATGTTGCATTGGTTTGGCTATATGTATGGATGAGGATAGTTGGTATGCAGTGCTTGAGAAGACCTGCCAAGCTATGTTAGTATGGCACGATTCATGTTCTGAAAGCATGTGTCTATACACAACTGAGGTTGTGGAAGCATATCTATGCATACAACTGGGTTCCATACCCCAGTGTCCCTGTCATTTAATTCTACTCCCTCATCTCCCAGTCAATCAATAGCTCCATCACACTCCTACCTACTGTATTATTCTACTAAAGTAAGTAATGAAATCAGAACCTGTAACCATAACACATGTCATTCACCATTTCTATACTGTCAATCATCATTCCTCCTTTCTGAACTAATTCTAATTGAAATTCTTCCATCATTCTTACTGTTGTCCTAACTCATATTTACCACCAATCACCCCCAGTCCTGTTCCCCACTCACTACATTCACCTCCTATATACATCACTCTATGTTTATATTTATCTCTCACTTCCCCTCCACTGCTGTAACCTTACCTACCCTGATGATTCTCCTGTCTTCATGCTCTCTTCTACACACTACCTTGGACATGCTACCATGATGGTATCTTCAGGTACTTCATCGCCATCATATCTACCTCACTCTGTGATACTGTTCACCAGACCCACTCATGTTAAAATGCAAAGTAGTCCCAAATCTTCCTGTAACAAACCTATTACACATTAATTTCTCAGCACTTGCATAAAGTGACCATTCTATGTTCTACTTAGGTGAGATGGTTTTTTAGTTTTGTGAATTTTAAGACAACCTCATGAGTGCTAGTGCCATGGAAAAAAGAAAAAGAAAAGAAAGCACTCAGTACACTCTGTAAAGTGGACAACATTAGGAAGGGCATTGGCCAAACAAATGATACCAAAACTGATGCTCGAGAGCAAGGCATGGTCATCTGACCCACAGGATCATGTCTAACCGTCAAACCTATGCAAGCATCAGAAAGAGATATGAAAGTAAAAATGACAGTGTGTGTGTCCCTGACTGGCATCGTGTGAAAGTTGTTAATAAACTTCACTATAAATACATATAGCTACACTGTATCCTTATATCTCTTCTATCCACTGGACTTACATTCTTTATTCTCACACATTCCAGTCATCCCTTCTGCTTGCAGTAGCATGTCACCTATAATTGAGTGGAAATTGTTCAATCTGTGCCCCACCATATCTTGATATTCCTTTCTCTCTACTTCCAAATCAAGATGCTTGAGTGTGTAAGGGTTAGAGGAGAAATTGCATCATATCTGTCAATATCCAATGACCCCTACCATTGCTCACTACCTTCACAATCGATCGCCTCTCTTAAGCCACCCTCCCATTGACATCTATTTGTCAATCTTTTTATTGCTATTCTTACAATCTATCACCCGTGTTCCCCCTTACTAGCTAACATTACTACCCTCCCCACTTTTTATAATGATGAATTGGGTGACCAAGTCAGCAATGGAGGTGGATGCTCTGAGAGCATAGCTGTAGGAATAAGAATAGGCTGGATAAAGTTCAGAGAGCTTCTACCTTTGCTGGTAACAAAGGGCCTCTGCTTCAAAGTGAAAAGCAGATTGTATAATATCTATGTGCAAACAGTCATGCTACACGGCAGTGAAACATGGGCTGTGACTGCAGAGAACATGAGGAGGTTTGAAAGAAATGAAGCTGGATGTGAAATGTCAGTGTGCATGTATGACAGAGTGTAAGCATTTTGACAGAAAAATTGAACATAAGAGGCATCAGATGTTGTGTGCAAGAGAGAAAACTGCACTGGTATGGTCATGTGACGCGTATGAACAAGGACAGCTGTGTAAAGAAGTTCTGATCTCTAACTGTGGAGGGAACCTGTGGAAGAGGTAGACTCAGGAAAATACGGGACTAGGTGGTGAAGCATGATCTTTGAATGTTGGGCCTCATGCAGGTGATGACAAGTACTCAAGACTATTGGCAACTTTCCATTTAAAAATCTCTTTTCGAGATACCTTTTTGGTTTGTATACTTCTGTCTTGAATGGAGATTTTCTAAAGGACTAGTTTCCGAGTTACAAAATCAGTGTTTGTAAGGCACTGTATTTTCTATATATTGCAAGTGAGGTTAAACTTCATCATTTACACTTCACTATACACCCAGAACCAACACAATGCATATATCAATACCACCACTACTGCACCCCTTCCAAACCTTAGACATCCCAACAGATCACAACATATGCACCAGCAATATATATATATGTATATAGAAATACACATATATATGACTACTTCATAAGTGCTGGGTGCTATAATTTAGTGGAATATGTGGCAGAGTGAGACTAAGGAAGTATTAGAATGATGTGGTGAAAACTGGCAACATGCAGTGCTGCAGAAGACTCAAGCCTATATCTGCTACCTTAACTCCGTTTCATGTATTTGCTGCTCATCTTCACTCCCTTTCACCTCCATGACTCAAATCCTTCCACCTCTCATCTCTGTGTAACCTGTGTTGGTTGTACCATCCTCCTCATCCCTCTGCTTCTCTCACCCTTTACTAAGCCCATATATAAGAGACTGTCAAATCATTCTCATTCCTCTATCACATTCTCCTATGTTTAGGCCTATGCATACGAGACTGTACTTAACCATCTGTACTCAGTATATGTGAATGGCAATTACTGTCAACCATCACTCCCCACCTCTGGGCCATTTCTACTGTAACCCATCACCTACTCTTGCCTTTCTCTACCTCTGCCATTGCTCATCATTCCCCTCCACAATGACTTTGCCTCTCCCATTATACACTTACTCTCTTTGCATTCTGACCTTTCTGCTGTCATTGCACCGTCTTTAGTCTTGTCCCCCCAAAGACCAATCAACCACTTTAGTAATGGTGACAAGAAAATACACCTAGTACATTCTGTACAGTGGTTGGTAATAGAAAGGGTATCCAGATGTTGAAACTAAGTTTTTCTTTTTATACTTCAATTACATCAGCACTGCATTTTTTATGCATTTTATCTAAAAACCGAATTAATATTAAATTTATTCTTTATTTATCTATGGCTATGAGGCTACAATATGCGATAAAGACACTGATCCTTTGATGCACAGTTTATCTGCTATGATGAGACATATCAGTTAGTGTGGACAAATAGTATCAGACATTACATGGTGATTTGAAAAGTGTTAAAGCATTTCAAGTAGCATGTTAGCTTGCAATCATGAGTGAAAATTGTCATTTACTGTCTAGATGAAATCCTCCAGCATGTACATACTGTAGGAGAACAAGAATCTCCTCTAAGGTTATTCTTTAGCAAATAAAACAAGATGGAAATTTCTATGTCAATGAATTATAGAAAAGAATCCAAAACTACATGTGATCATAATTCCATTCTATTATGTATCCAGTTGTACAATCAAGGTTTCTCTTAAGTTTATATTTTTAATGGCTTTGATCCATCAGGCAGACTATTGTAAACTGAGCATAATGCATGATCTAGCATGTTTTTAGATCTATTAAGATTAATTCTGTCAAAAAACAAATTAGTTTGATTTTGATTTTCCTTGCGACTGACTTCAAAGTTCATTTTTTTTTCAAGTCAAATGATATGCTCAAAAACAAGTTGATGAGAAGAATGGCTTCCCATCCCAAAGACCTGGTCCATGATGATGATGTGTATATGTCTATATGTGCATAAATATATATCTTATTTGTACAAAGCATTTTATTTAGTTTCTTTATTTTAGCACGTTTCACTGGCATTTATTATGTCACATACGTTTGCTTTAAATGTGCAACACTGCCTTGTAAAAACACTTTCAGACCCACAAAAACGGAAGTTGATCAATACATACATTACAGTCCTGTTCTTTTTTATCTTAAGGACTATAGATTTCAAGTTCTAATCACAAGCTTCTTAAAGAGAGAGAAAAAAAGTGTTATATCAACTGATCATTCCTTAATTTTCTCAGTATCATTGTTTGCTTGCTTCTTCTCTTTCACTTTGTAACTGTTACTTGACAAATTTCACTGTTGTAATTTCATTGGGCTTTCTTAAAGAATAACAATAACTGAATGTAGGAACAAAAAACAACAAAGAAGAGAAAATGTTTTCTTTATTTCATAAAAGCATTGTTAGTCTAGCTCAGTTAAATTTTTTACTTGTGCTCTTATTTTTCAGCAAGTTGACTATAACTGTGATGGCCGGGAAATTTATCTTGAATGTCCTAAGGTACATTTTAAGGAATATAACATTATATTTACAGTTTGCATATGAAACAAATCACTTGAGGAAACAGTCAATCCTAAAGAATGATAAAAGTTTTGGATAAGATAATTATTGAAAATTGACCAAACATTTCAAAAACACCTGCACATTCTGATTGCTCCTAATAAATTTCACCAATGTGTAATGAAGACAGATCAATTATACAGTGATTGATGACTGGGTCACAGAAATGAGATCATTGGCATTAGATTTGAATTCTCACATTTACACCATACGAAGAAATACACTGTTCCTGTCTATGTTATGAGAATCCATTACTCAGTGATGTATTAAAAATAGTCAAATCTTTTATTCATGCTAAAATAATCTTAGCAACTACTCAGTGGTAGAAAACCAGTCACCAACAAAACAATATTTCTATGTCAATGAATTATAGAAAAGAATCCAAAACTACATGTGATCATAATTCAACTGAAAATCTAAAATCAAATGATTGATGAAAAAGCTGATTGGAAAGCTTGCCCATAATAATTAAAAATATAATTCATGCAGAAAAATTTGGTCATCTAGTGAATGTTTGCATGACCTCATTTCAAAACTATAACTTCAAAGACAAATCAATTGTAAAAATTACAGTTGCCGTGCTAATAGTTATATTAGTAGTATATATGAATCAAATGAAAATGAATTTAATTCTGTATCTACTAAAAATTTATATCATGTAGTTAGGAATAAAATGCTACATTTCAGCACAAATCAATTTATAAATTAACTATAGTACTCGAGCTGTCACACAGAGATAAGTGTGTGTAATGATGCATATATTATTATCATTAGCACTTTGGCTTGTATGTATGAATATTTGATTTTTTTTTTTCCAATTGGAGGCATTATTGAAATATGAGCATGAAGCAAGTTGCTAATGAGAATATGAGGATTTAAATAAAAATGCCACAATAACAGGAAAATTAAGTAAATTAAATTTATCACTCTCCAAATATATGTTTAATTACTTTTGGTATGTACATGTTGTAGTCAATGATTCACTCATTATTCTACACCATGTTAATTTCTACAAAAATGTTCTACCTAATATCACTCCATGCAAAAGCTACAAATGTACATAATAAGCATTACTATTTACATTCACTGCAAAAATTCCTGAAAAACAATATTTCTTGTATAGGCATTAGTGTTAGGAAAGGCATCCAGCTGTAGAAACTTTGCCAGATCAGATTGAGCCTGGTGCAGCCTACTGGCTCACCAGTCCTCAGTCAAACTGTCCAACCCATGCCAGCATGAAAAGCGGATGTTAAACAATGATGAAGATGATGATGATATGAGGAGGCACCAACACACCTTGGCATTCTAAAATTTCAATCAGTAATTTCAAGTTATTTCTGCTTTTATGTTCTGCTTAATCACAACATGCAACATCCATATTGTGAAGAATTATCTAAAGTTAAGTGTTGGAGCATGAGACAACAAGTCAATGGATTGGTCAGTTATTTGGTGGAATTTGTCATTTTCATGTATATTCTTATCACTGTTTGACAAAAAAAAAAAGTCTGTCAAACTCAGGCTAGAATAATGAAGAAATCTCTTATAAATGTAGCAATGTACAGCAAATCATCATAATTTATGAACATTAAAGTATTAGTTAAGCATTATGAGACAAAGAAAACAGCAGAAGGATCTTTCAAATCCAAAGAATTAAGTAGAGATGCTGTTGTAGCAAGTGGAGAAGCTGTTGGGTAATTTAGAAAACTTCAAACTGTTTCTCACGTTGAGCATTATGAGACAAAGAAGACAGCAGAATGAACTTTCAAATATAAAAATAAACAGAATGATTCCAGCTGGTGTCAAATGATTTGGAAAAATCTTATTAAGTGGAATAAATTAAACAGCTTCAGTTGCTTAAAAGAGTTATAAGAGAAAAAGTATATATACAAAGACACACAGTGTACTACATATATATTGAGTAAATTTGAATTAGATACCAGTTCCATTAGAACCTAATTTAAATAAATACAGAATTATCAGGTTTCCACCATTTAAACCTGTACTGCTAAATTTAAATGCATATAGTAATACAAATATTCCAGTCATAGGAAAATACCCATTAAATATTTAAATTAGAACTAAGCAATCACAAAACTTAAAAGCTAATGTAAATGATTCTGAAAGGGATTTCAATCTATTCAAGATTAAAAATATTTAAATATCCATGCACGATAATGTGGACAATGCAAATGATTCAAATATAAAAAGCAAAACCGACAATCTATGTACAAAGTATTCCAAAACATTTTTTTCATCTGGTTGAAGGCACTGTGTGTAAATACAAACCATAATTTGACTGTGTCCAGATAAAAAGCCAATATATTTTCAAAGGCCAAATTGGCGAAAGAAGATTTAGAACATCAAGTATCAAATGGTACATTAGAACTAACAGATTAAAGCTACTGAGCTGCCCCAATTTGGATATGTTATATGGATATTGAGCAGTAAAGTTTTGAATCTATGGTGATTTTAAAATCATTGCAAACATGCTGAATAAGATTCCCACTCAAAACCCAGGCATGATAAATTATTCCACAGCTTGAAAGGTGGGAAAAACTTCAGCATAGTCGATTTAACCCTTTCGTTACTAACCCGGCCATAGCCGGCCGAAAATTTTTTTGGTTCATAAGACTAACCCGGCCGTAGCCGGCCGAGCATATCCATTGTTATTTAAATGTATATTTGAACCCAAATTTCGTTAGTACATTCGTTCAAACACCTGATTTCACTTTGCAAACAGCTGAGTTATTGTCTCTGACATTATTTGGCGTGATATTTGAACTCAGTGAATTTTGGAAGATTTTTCCCCACATTTTTTGCGGCGTTAATTTTTTTCAACTTTGAAGATGGAGAGGAGTTTCATGCTATCAAGCAGTGATTCCGAATTTGAAGGTTTTTCAACAGAAGATATGGAGATATCGAGGAAAAGAATGAATGAGCTACAAAAGCAAGTGGTGAACGATAATGAATCGGATATTTCTGTATCCGAAACTGAAAGCAGCGATTCTGAAAGCAGTGATTCTGAAAGCAGCGACGGCGACAGCGAGGATGATTTTACACCAGAAAAAGATTTTAAAAATATTTTTATTAACAATTTTTATGAGGAAACAGGGTCTACCCATAGTCTTTCTCAGGAAGTGAAACCTTTAGACTTCTTTTTCATGCTTGTTTGAAATGATTACTGCGGAAACAAACCGTTACGCAGAATGTAAACAAACCGGAAAAAAAAGATAGGTTGTGGTTTCTTGCAACTGTAGATGAAATACGGGCATTTTTTGCCATAAATATTATTATGGGTATTAGACAATTACCTAGAATAACAAATTACTGGAGCGATCAGGAACTTTTTGGTGATGAATATATTTCCAGTATTATGAACGAGTACGATTCGTGAAGCTGAACCAATATTTACATGTGAGAGACACTAGCAGCACCCCCCCCACCCAGTACGTGGAGAACTTAGAGACAAAAATTATACAATAGAATTGATTAAGAACCCTTTCTTTAATTATGTTCCAAATATCACATTAATATGTAGATAAATAAAAAATTACAGGTGTTTAATGAGACTAGTCTAAATTCATGATTATTTTAGAATTTAATTGAAACTCATGAGGGGTGTATTCTGGCCAGAAATATAGTAACGAAAGGGTTAAAAGACACATATTTACAGATCAAATTAAATAAAATAATCACAAAAATGACATAAGGCTTGAGATTCCACACACAAAAACGTGAATTTTTTTTTTTCTCCAAAGAAGTCAAATATCTTAGTTATACCATTAATTTAACTGGGAAAAGATTATTTAAGAAGGGCATTGATGCTATTAGAAAATTTTCAATTCCAAAAAATGTAAATGAGGTATTACTATTTGTTTTACTCATAAAAAACTTGGCAAATCTTACAGTACTCTTGTATAATTTAACAAAAAAAAAAAAAAAAAAAAAAAAAAAAGACTAGATGATTATCGATGTAAAACAGTAAGTATCCTATGTAAGACAGTAAGAAAGACACTTAAGTTGACTTTTGAATTCCTTTAGAAATATGAGATTTTAAAATTTCTATCTCAAGGGTTTTATTTTCCATATTATCTCTTTCCATCTAAGTGTTATGCTTAAATGTTTAACAGTTGTTCAAGAAATACCGTAGTTTTACTTTCAAGATCAATTTCAAACTAATTTAGCAATAGTTTCATGAAGGTACAGTATGAATTTTAATTAGGTATCATACATCACTATAAAGTTTACAGAGTAATTGAAAGAAAAAGCTAGCTAGATGTTTATATGCAATGTGTCTTTCCAGCCTCCTATTCCATCTCACCCACTCATGCAACTTCTTTTAATGATCTACTTGATTTCCTCCCCATCAACAAGCTGTCATACATATATGTAGGGGTGTATAATGAGTACATATACATGTACAGTGGTTTTTTTAAAGATCTCTTAGTGCCTAAATGAACTAGTGGTACAATGAAAGGTAGGTCTGGAGAGATTGGAGAAATGCTAGAGTGACAGTGCAGAACATGTACAGTGCGCAAAAAGATGGAGGGGAACCTAAGCCAAATTCCTCATGGGCAAGGAACAAAGGTAATAAATTCTTTTGGGTAGGTAGTAATGAGGATGTGGGTTGGGAAGGCATACTATTGGCAGAGAGATGTATGATAGGAAAGTGAAATTCAACTAGTCTTGGTTAATGTGACCGTGACATTTATTTTGTATATGTTTCACAATCTGGACAGGCAGATAAACAGAACTGTTTCTATGAGGTTCTCATGCTTGTTAACTTGATGACAAATGATGATGGTAACATGGCTGGTAACTTCAACAGACATGTTTAACATGATATACATGGAAGTTTTAGCTTTGGCTCAAGGAACAAAGAGGGAAAAAGTTACTAAAGTTCTGTGGCTCTAATGACTTGATAATCTGCAACACTAACTTTAGGCAATCAGCCAGCCAGGTAGACTTCATCCTCTCTAGGAAATGAGACAAAGAGATGGTTGTGAGGTTGAAGTCTTTCTCTGTTGAAAAATATATAACCTAACATCAATTTGTGGTTAGTGACTTTAGGTTTAGAGCTAAGGACTAAGAAGCAGAAATCAATTTGGAAGTGGCAGATATCGAAGCTCAAAGATTTAGCATACAGTCAGAAATTTAGTAGTAGTTGATAGAGAGTAAGGAGATAGAAACTTACAGCATAGAGGACAACTGGAAGTTCTTATGGGGCAACCAGCTGAGGGCCACATACCAATTTGTGATTAGTGCAAGGTCCCAGCCAGATCTTGAAAGTGACGTGGTGGTGGAACAGTGAGGTAGACAGAGCTATAACAACAAAGACTGAAAGAATTGGGACAGCACAGAATAATAGCAGGTAGCTAGAAGGTTTACATAGCAAAGAGAAAAGTGGAACATGAGAGGTTTGTCAATGTTCTATGACATGAAGATCAAAGGCAGTGTACCAGAGAAAACCATGAGGATGAGAAGTATGTATGAATGGATAATAGTACACTTACTCTTAGTGTTTCTGACAATAAAGGAACATAAAAGTACAACTAAGAAAGATTATTAAATGTGGAGAATGCATGGAAGAAAGAAGGCCTTCACTGCATGGATCCAACAAAGGAATAGGCCAATCTAGACAACAGTATGATAAAGCAAAGATATGAAGGCAGAGAAAGCTCCTAATCTATCAGCGCTGAGATGCTTAAAATATCTGGAGGAGTCGAAAATAGTCATCTGCATAGTCAGGCTGTACAAGGTGTCATACCTAATGAATAATGTAGGAGAATCATAGTCAACTGTTACAATGGCAAAGAGGTTGCTTTAAAGGAGTAGTTACAGGGATATTAAATTGTTGGATTAGGTCATGAAAGTTAACGAAAAGTTAGAGTTCAACTGATTTAAGAGAGTATTAGCATAGATGGGATGCTGTTCGGGTTAGTTCTAGTACTATTGATGGCATTTTGTTTCTAGTGAGTCAACTGAAGGAAAAGTACTTTATTTGATGGCATATAAGTCACACCTAATCCTACACGTGAAGTTGTACATAGATGATGTGCACTAAAACCTTTCTTTCCTGAATATGTGCTGCTGGGAGTGTGTTTTGTATGCCACCAAATACAATATTTAGCTAAGAGTAAGACTAAAAGTAGTATTTGTCAATACTACATTCAGTGATCTGGTGGGCATTGAGGAAGCTGGGAGAAGATGAATGACCATGCAAATCAGATACATAAGTAATGCAGTGGAATCAAGGACAGGCTAACAGAGAAAGCAGATTTTGTATGTGGTAGATGTGCAAAAACAAGAAACACTACGAGTGTATGGGAAATATATGCTCTCAATTACCCAAGAAAGTCCCTAATGGTAGTAGAATTTTTGTTACATAGGTGACATAATTAGTGGCAGTAAAGGATGTTCTGAAAATATGGCAGCTAGAGAAAGTCCAAGGAGCTACAACCTTTGTTGGTAACAAAAGGTTTCTCTCAGTGTGAAAAGCAAACTGTATGATGTCTCTGTACTGACTGAAATGCTACATAGTAGTGAGACAGGGATCCTGGATGCAGAGGAGTTGCAAAGACTAGATGGAGATGAAGCAAGCATGCTCTACTAGATGTGCAAGACTGTTAGTTGGATAGCTGTTTAAAGAAGTGCTAATTACTTTTAGAAGATGGAATCTGTGAAAGGAGATTCAAATCTATAACTGCTTAGACTCTTGCAACCATTAACCCTACTCATCATCTCCCTATCATTCAATCCCTCCATCACTCTCCTGTCTACTGTAAGTAATGAAATTAGAATATACGAATCATTTCATATTGCCATTTCTACACCACCACCAATCACTCATTCTCCTCTGAGTTACTCTCAACAGTCATCTAACATTCTTATCGACTCCACTCAGATTTACCATTAATCACCCTCATCCTTAATCACAATTCACTAAATTCACTTCCCATATATATCTGACCATCTCCACCCCATAATATCCATCTCTCACTCTCTCCTCACACTCCTGTAACTCTTGCTGATTTTCCTGTCTTCTATTTACCTTCTTGGACAGGTTATCTTGAGGTTATGTTCTGGCACCTCTCTCCGTTACATTTACTTCTATTTACCCCAACCAACCATATAACAAACCTGTTTCTACTCCTCCCATGATACATTAACTTCTCAACACATTGCATAAAATGACCACTCTATCTCTTTTACTCTCTCCCAGGCAAAGGGGCTCTTTAGTTTTGCAAGTTACAAGGCAACCCACTAGTGTTATCCTTACATCATATATCTTGCTAGTGCTGTTGCTACAATAAAATTCACCCAGTATACTCTGTAAAGTGTTTGGTAAATATCTTTGCTAAAGGACATGACAACCTCCCAAGCACTGGAATCATAAAAATGTATCCAGTACACTCTGTAAAAAGGCATCCAGCCATAGAAACTAAGCCAAGAATGAAATGTATGCAGGGGATATGGACCTCAGGCCTATTTACAAGGGTAGTTGAATAAGAGCTTACTAAAACCATGATGACCCATCCTACCCATGCTAGCATGAAGAGCAGATGTAAAAGATGACATATTGACATAAAGGAATTATATCACTGCCATCATCATCATCATCAAATGTTTTTTTTTCCATGCTGGCATGGAGTGGATAAAGTTACAGGAGTGTGAGGAAAGAGTGACAGATGGATATCATGGGGTAGAAGTGATCAGGTGTATATGAGAAGTGAGTGTAGTGAATTGTGATTAGGGACGGGGATAATTAATGGTAAATTTGAGTGGGAGGGTCAATAAGAATGATGGGAGTGTTATATGAGAGTAGCTCAGAGAAGATTAAGTGGTGATTGGTGATACAAAAATTGCAATATGCACACACAGAGAATAAATATAAATCCTTCATCCGCTTCAGTTTGAATGTATTTACATAGGTGGAATAATATCAAGTAAAACATGAGACCATATCAAGAATGGCTATTTTCTAACAACCCAATTGAAGCTTTGAATAAAGGGTGTGTATGTGTGGACAAAGTGGATATATATACAAAGAACTAAAAGTTAGGTTTACAAGAGAGGAAATAGTTGAAATTCCTGAGGGCATGAAATAGAGGATTACAAATATGAGAACTGGGGTGGTAATTGTTTGGCTACACTTTTTAAGATGTCTGTGTTTAATTTTCATATTTAAATCGATAGTTCTGAGGATTTAAAGATGATGTGCAGAATATAGCAATGGCAAAGGTGTCAAGAGGAGGAATTAATAGTCAAGAAGGGAAAATCTATGAAGTTTACAACAATAAATGGTAGAACCAATATTTGTGATACCTAAAATGAGAGATTACTGAAATGAAAAGAAATAGTAAATAATATAAAGTGTTTCAGAAGAAGAATTAAAGTGTTTTTTAATTTACTATGCCTGAATTTATTTAGAACACCACAGAGTGGACAAATATAAACAACCTCATCTCATAGTTATTCAGAAACTTAGTGTAAATAAGTAGTTTGTGAGAAGTATGCAAACCATGTACAGAAATGCTGACAGCAAAGTGACGGTTAGAAATGAGTTCAGTAAATATAATGTACAAGCAAATATCCATAAAAGCTTTATTCTTTAGTCAACTCCTGTTTATCATACTTTTGTTGGTTAAATCAGAAGAATTCAGCACTCGCTGCCCATGGGAATTCTTGTATGATGATGACCTAATTCTCAAAGTAAAATCAATCAATGAATAGAGGCAAAGTTCCAAACATGAAAGCAGAGTCTAGAAATGATGAGGTGTAAAAATAAATCCAGTAGAGACAAAAGGTTTAGTGAGAGAGATAGATAGATAGATAGATAGATAGAGAGAGAATTCTACTACCATCTGGAAAGTGGTCATGCCTTATATGCATAAAAGATATAGGCAGGTATTCTATATGAGCCTATTGTTGTGCACAAGAGATGCAATGGGATTGCAGGTGGGCTAACCGAGAACTTTATTGGCAGTAGATGCACAAGAGTAGTTAGCAATAAGAGCATTAGTAAAATTATTTTTTTTAAATGATCAGAAGGCTTCCTAGAAGTATTTGACAGCTTCTAGAAGACCTTATCAGCAATGGCAGTGGATGTAGGAAAAAAAAAAAATCAGTGTACATTTTCTAACAAACTAATTGTCTTTCTAGGTGGAAGTCAGTGAATATTTGTAAATGAAGTGTGATATTGGATGGAAATGAAACATAGGCAGAAGATATGTGAAAGCTGGAAAAATACAAGCTGAACATGTTCCAAAGGATGCACAAATGAACTGTGAGAGAAATGGGGTATAAGTATTATCTCTTATGAGCAAGAGAGAAGACTAAGTAGTACAGACATGCAAAAGATATGAAGGATAAGCAAAGAAGTACTAAACAACCCTAACAGAAGAAACCTGTGGAAGATGAAGATATGGGAAGAATTGGTGAAAGCTAAGCTTCACAAAGAGCAAAGAAGTGCAATGAATTAGTGAGACACTGTACTGGAGAAGACCTGCTCAACCCATGCAAGCATGGAAAAACAGAAGTAAACTGATGATGAACAGAATGAGATGTAATCATCATCATCGTTTAATGTCCGTTTTCCCTGCTGGCATGGGTTGGATAGTTTGACTGAGGTCTGGAGAGCCAGTGGCTGCACCAGGCACCAATCTGATCTGGCAATGTTTCTACAGCTGGATGCCCTTCCTAACGCTAACCACACCGAGAGTGTAGTGGGTACTTTTTACATGCCACCGGCACAGGAGCCAGTCAGGTGGGCTTGGCATTGATCATGTTCGGATAGTACTTTTTACATGCCACTGGCACGGGGGGCAGTCAGGCAGTCCTGGCATTGATCATGTTCAGATAGTGCTTTTTATGTGCCACCAACATGGGGGATAGTCAGATGGTCCTGGCATCAATCATGCTCGGATAGTGCTTTTTAAATGCTACTGGCATGAGAGCCAATCAGGGGACTCTGGCATTGACCACGTTTGGATGATGCATTTTATGTGCCACCAGAATGGGGGCCAGTCAGAGGGCACTGGCCGCAGCTACGATTTTGGTTTTACTTGACTCAACAGGTTTTCTCAAGCATATCATATCGCCCGATGCATTGGGGGGGAAGGGGTATCTTAAATGGGCTGGACATGCAACACTGGCATCGGCCATGGTTGCGATCTCACTTTAGTTGCCATGTCTTCTCAATCACATCTTATCTCCAAAGGTCTCGGTAATGTTTTTATTAATTAGGAAGTGCAAGTTGAAGTGGTCAAACAGTCAAGACAAAAGGATATAGTGGGAGTGGGGCATGGTGGGGGAGAAAGGATATAAGAAATCCTGAACAAAGTGTTGTACTTTTATCAAATTTACTTGGTTATAAAGGTAGAGAAAAAAAAAAAAAAAAAGAAGAGTTAATGGTGGAATGCCAATTTGGAAAATAGCCAGGTAGTTTAGTAGTTCACAGCAGTGAGCTTGACTTCTATAAAAGAGCAGCTAATGCAAACAGTGGAATTGATGGAATATTTTTTCAAAACTGTTTTTACAATCAATTTTCTCTATGATTGAAATAATTTAATTTTTTCTACAAATATTTATATTTACATGGATTAAGAACTGTTTTACAATGATATGCACTCACCCTTGATTCTATGCATAGGTAATTGATTGGATGTCTTAATTCTAAAGTACCTAATTACAGCATTAAATATATTTCCCACTGACAAAGCTAATTAGTATCCTAGATGTGTTTCACTATATTGCCGAAATCAGCAAGAGCACAATCCACTTTTCTCAAACTAAAACAAAATTTATATTTCAGCTAAACCAATTGAGTACTAATGACATATCTGAGATCATAAAACCAAGTCTGTAGCAGCTGTGAACATGTGTAACCTAGAAACTGTTACACATTGTATTGAATTTTGCTTACTATCAAAACTACAAATTTAAACTGATAAATTTAAAAAGAAATGATGAATGAATAAATCAAGGGGCAGGGATCACTAAGATTTAGCAGGAAAAGTGGAGGCGCAATGGCCCAGTGGTTAGGGCAGCGGACTCGCGGTTTCGATTCCCAGACCGGGCGTTGTGAGTGTTTACTGAGCAAAAACACCTAAAGCTCCACGAGGCTCCGGCAGGGGATGGTGGCGAACCCTGCTGTACTCTTTCACCACAACTTTCTCTCACCCTTACTTCCTGTTTCTGTTGTGCCTGTAATTCAAAGGATCAGCCTTGTCACACTGTGTCACGCTGAATCTCCCCGAGAACTGTTAAGGGTACACGTGTCTGTGGAGTGCTCAGCCACTTGCACGTTAATTTCACGAGCAGGTGTTCCGTTGATTGGATCGACTAGAACCCTCGACGTCATAAGTGACGGAGTGCCAACAACACAGCAGGAAAAGGGCTGCAATAATGGCTGGAAATAGTGCATTTTGAAATATTTACTCCAAACATCTTAAGTCATTTACAACACCCTGTCTAGTATCTGGATATAATGACCACACATATGTTCTATTACTTTTAATGTTTATATCTGTAACCAGTGTTAAAGATGTAAACATTATAAGTATGGCTGTGTGGGGAAAGAGGTTTGTATCACAACTACATGGTTTCAGGTTCAGTCCCACAGTATGGTACCTTGCACAAGTGTCTTCTACTATAATGATTTTGAAAGCCCTATCTAAGTGCTGCTCATGATTAAGGAGGAGTGTAGTATGGATGACATTTTGATATGAGTAGCATTTGCACTTTCTTGCTGTTGAAAAAGACTGGTATATTCCTATTGGAGGATGCTTTGAGGTCTTTATTTATGAAGGCAGTTTAAGTTTAGCATGTGGTGCCTAGATTGTAAGTAGATATTACATGGTTGGAGAATGTTAGGAAGGAATGAGAGTTGCCAGTGCTATGAATTTGGACATCTAAGACACACACACAGACACATCTTACTTGTTACACTATTAAGCCTTGCCCCTCCTTCACAGATTATATATATATATATATATATATATATATATATATATATATATATATATTTATTTGATTATGGCTCATGAGTAAATGGGGGAATAAATAGCAAATCAGCCATTTGGAGGAAATTATAACAATGTATAAACATAGAAAACCATTCACATCTTTATTCCAGATGTAGGAAATGGACACAAGCCAATCTGAGTGTCACTGGAAAATCCTCCTCTACTTTTCTTTTTAGGTTCAAAATTTTAGACATACTGTTTATTGTACCAGCAATAAACAATAGGTCAAGTGAGCTTGCAGAAATTCCACAGTGTAGATGAGTGGATGTTGTGTGCAAGAGTTAAGATGGACAGGTACCTCAGTCAAACTCCTCACTGGTGTATAACTTCTGTATAAGACAGTTCAAGAAATGACGAGGGATCAAGACTCAGAGTTCTGTGATACAAATGATCTCATGATATGCAACACAAACTTCAGGTAACTATCCAGCGGGTAAAAATCCAGATAGCTTTTACTCTCACTAGAAAGCAAGACAAATGCTTAATGATAAATGCCAAATTTTTCCCAGCTGATGAATGTACCTCCCAATGTAGACTGGTGGTTAGTAACTTCAAAATAAGGATTGCTCAACTTCAGAAACAAAATACAATTTGGAGGAGGCAAAAGAGGCATGTAACAGAGCAAATCTGGCAGTTTTTATGGGCAATATGCTGGAAGTTACAGATCAGAACTGTGGTTAGTGCATGGTCCCAGCCAGATGCAAGTTACATGCTTGTAGAACAGTGACAATAACAAAGAGACAGGTTTGGAAAAACTACAAGAGAGCAGGCAGCAGAGGAAAAAATGGCCCAATTACTAAAAAAGAAGTGAAATATTAGGTATACACAGCAAAAGGAAATTGAGATGTTGAGGAGAAGTGTATATGGAATGATATGGGTACACGTGATCCCCCTCACTCACACACACACACAGATAAGAAAGAGGCACAAAGTGCAATGACGGGAGGCTGCTGAATATAAAGAATGCATGGGAGAGAGTGCCACACTATATAGATAGAACAGAGGCCCCAGCCATCCAAGTTAATAGCAGTATGGTAGACACAGAAATAAAGAATATGAAGGTAGGGAAAGCAGCTCCGCCACCAGGGATAGTTGCCGTCATTCTTAAGATATCTGGCCAAGTAGGGTAGAGGATAATCACTGAAATAATAAATCAAGTAATACAGGAAGGCACTGCTTCTCCTTATCAACCCCCTCATCCTTTATCCTCACCACTTTAATTTTTAACTAATTCCCTGACACTACCATTCCCTTCCTCTCTCATTCATTGTCAAATGTTACAAGGGTAAAGGAGATGCCCCAGAGCAGTAGTTCCCAACCTGTGGTCTGCAGACCCCTGGTAGTCTGCAAAGGTAGTACTGGGGGTCAGTGAACTAAATTCAAAATTTTATATATATATGCATAAGGATAAGCATATTAAAAGGGGTCCTTGGTAGTGAAAAGGTTGGGAACCACTGCCCTAGAGAAAGGTAACTAAAGAGGAATCAAATTGTTGAACCAGGAAAGTTACAGAAAGGGTTGCAAAACTAAATAAGGAGAGGATTAGTCGAGATGAGATGCAGTTTGGCTTTGTCCAAGGAAGAGGCACCATTGATGCTATAGTCCTTATGAAACAATGGCAAAAGGAATACATGACTTGGAATATACCACTAAACCTGGATCTAGGGATGGTTCTTGATAAGATCTCTCAAACTGATTTGGTAGTCACTAAGAAAACTAAGAAAAGATGAGAGGTTTGTGATGGCCATACAAGCTATGTATGAAAGGACAGTTACCAAGGTGAGAATCAAGTTCAGGGATAAGTTGAGCATACAGTTGGGGGTACATGCTTCACTGGATGCACAATTTTAGTGTGCATGAATAACAAAGTATAAATGAACTGTGAGACAAACTGGATCTAAGAAGAATCAGATATAATTTGCAAGAGAGGAGACTGTGCTGATATGGGCATGCAATATGAACAGAGGATGAAAGTTGCATAAGCAATTGCTGAAGAGGGAGACCAAAGACTTGGAATGAGGTGGTAAAAAATAATCTTAAGGTGTTACATTTGATGAAAGAAATGACTGAAGACTGATAACAGACAATATATGATGCTGCAGAAGACTGACCTCCTATGCAAACTTAGTGCATGCACCCCACTGTTACCTACTGCATTTTTTGTAGATGCTTTCCTACT
This sequence comes from Octopus bimaculoides, assembly GCF_046866305.1. NCBI lineage: Eukaryota > Metazoa > Mollusca > Cephalopoda > Octopoda > Octopodidae > Octopus > Octopus bimaculoides. Next base: position 21,493,412 of record NC_142928.1, read on the forward strand.
AAACTACTGCCCATATTATATCATCACATCCCACTAATATCTATTCTAACTGCTCTGCCAGTTCTATACACTCTCTTCTCTACCCACTGTGCAATGACACCTATAACTGAGAAAAGAGTACTTGATTTGTGTGTACTGTATCATGAGAGTTGCCTGGATAGGAATTGCACCAGGGCAACATTTACCTGCCCTCTCTGACTCCGCTATCACCATGCACTGTTACTTCAAGATTATATCCTGGCCTTTTATCATTATCCTATCACTTCTCCACACCACTCAATCAACCTTAACACAAAGTGATACTGCTTCTCCTCAACCATCTCATTCTTAATCTTCACCACTTTATATATATATATATATAATTATATATAAAGGGCATTAACTGTGTATCAATGCCTCACGGTATCGAGGGACTAAATAAGTAAAAAAAACTACCAAAAATAAGTAACATATTTACCGAAAGCGAGGGAATATGTTACTTATTTTTGGTAGTTTTTTTACTTATTTAGTCCCTTGATAGCGTGAGGTATTGATACACAGTTAATGCCCTTTATATATAATTAAATATATCTATGAAGAAACGATGAATTTTTTCATTACGAAATTTTTCGTTATTTTTTCATTATGAGGTTTTTTCACGCTGACTACTTGATAAATTCTTATAAAGAATTTATCCTATATCATATTGTATATATATATATATATATATATATATATACATACACACATACATATGCATACATACACACACACATATATATATATACGTATATATATATATACACACACATGTACGTATGTGTGTGTGTGTGTGTGTGTATCATCATCATCGTTTAAATGTCCGCTTTCCATGCTAGCATGGGTTGGACGATTTGACTGAGGACTGGTGAAACCGGATGGCAACACCAGGCTCCAGTCTAATTTGGCAGAGTTTCTACAGCTGGATGCCCTTCCTAACGCCAACCACTCAGAGAGTGTAGTGGGTGCTTTTACATGTCACCCGCACGAAAACGGCCACGCTCGAAATGGTGTCTTTTATGTGCCACCCGCACAAGCCAGTCCAGGGGCACTGGCAACGATCTCGCTCGAAAATCCTACGGGAGCCAGTCAGGCGGTACTGGCAACGGCCACGCTCAAAATGGTGCATCTCATGTGCCACCCGCACAAGAACCAGTCCAGGGGCACTGGCAATGATCTTACTTGGCTTGCCGGGTCTTCTCACGCACAGCACATTTCCAAAGGTCTCGGTCAGTAGTCATCGCCTCGGTGAGGCCCAATGTACGAAGGTCTTGCCGCACCACCTCAGCCCAGGTCTTCCTGGGCCTACCTCTTCCACGGGTTCCCTCAACTGTTAGGGTGTGGCACTTTTTCACGCAGCTATCCTCATCTATTCTCACCACATGTCCATACCAGCGCAATCGTCTATCTTGCACGCCACAACTGATGCTTCTAATGTTCAGCTTTTCTCTCAAGATACTTACACTCTGACGGGTATTCGCATTGACATTACACATCCAACGGAGCATACTGGCTTCATTCCTTGCGAGCTTACGTATGTCCTCAGCAGTTACAGCCCATGTTTCACTGCCATGTAGCATGGCTGTTCGTACGCATGCGTCATACAGTCTGCCTTTTACTCTGAGTGAGAGTCCCTTTGTCGCCAGCAGGGGTAAGAGCTCTCTAAACTTTGCCCAGGCTATTCTTATTCTAGCAGCTACACTTTCAGCGCACCCACCCCCACTACTAACTTGGTCGCCCAGATAGCGGAAGCTATCGACTACCTCTAGTTTTTCACCCTGGAATGAGATAGAAGTTGTTTCCTGTTTGTTTACAGTCTTTATTGCACCTGAACATCTGCCACAAACAAAAACTAACTTGCTAGTTAACCTGCCTTTGATGTTGCTGCACCTCTTATGTGTCCATAGCTTGCACCGGGTACATCTTATAGAGTTACTACCTACTCCTTTTCTACATACTGAGCAGGGCCATCTACCTGAAGGGGTTTGTGTTTTATCTACCTTCCTACTTATTAGGATTTTGGTTTTAGCTAGGTTGACTCTAAGGCCCTTCAATTCTAGACCTTGCTTCCACACCTGAAACTTCTCCTCTAGTTCTGATAGTGACTTCGCAATTAGGGCAAGGTCATCAGCATCGAGGAGCTCCCAGGGGCAACCTGTCTTGAACTCCTCTGTGATTGCCTGGAGGACTATGATAAATAAGAGGGGGCTGAGGACGGAACCTTAGTGGACCCCTACCTCTACCCGGAATTCATTGCTGTACTCATTTCCAACCCTCACCTTACTGGCAGCATCTCTGTACATGGCTCGCACAGCTCTCACTAACCATTCTTCTATCCCAAGTTTCCTCATTGACCACCAGATAAGGGATCGGGGGACCCTGTCAAAGGCTTTCTCCATGTCAATGAAAGCCAGGTACAGAGGTTTATCCTTAGCTAGGTATTTCTCCTGCAACTGTCTCACTAGAAATAAGGCATCAGTAGTGCTTTTACCTGGCACGAACCCAAACTGCATCTCATCTAAATTGATTCGCTCCCTAATTAGTTGGGCTATGACCCTCTCTGTAACTTTCATAACCTAATCTAACAGCTTGATGCCTCTGTAATTATTTGTATCTAAAGCGTCACCTTTACCTTTGTAGCAGTTGACTATGATGCTGCTACACCAGTCATTGGGTATGACTCCTTCGTGTATCACCTGGTTCGTAATACGGGTGACTAGGCTATAGCCAACACTGCCAGATATTTTGAGCATCTCTGCAGTGATTCCTGATGGGCCGGGGGCTTTCCCGGTCTTCATACTCTTAATTGCTTTATCTACCCTGGTACTATCAACTCGGATAGCTGGTCCCTCTATTGGGTCGACATACGGCAGGCTCTCTTTCTCCCATTCATTCTCTTTATTAAGCAATCTATCATAGTGGCATCTCCAGACCTCTTTCTTTGCATCCTCATTTAATGCAAGCGTACCATCATCCATGCGAACACATTTCTCACCTACAACATCACTATTCTCTCTCCTACACTGTCTTGCAACACGAAATACCTCGAGTCTTTGGTCCTCACGGCGCAGAACATTGGCAAATCTTTCCTTATCTGCTTCCCCTCTGGCTAAATAAACCTGTCGCCTAGCCTCCCTTCTGGCACATTGGTACAATTCCCTGCTACCACCGTTCTTCCAGTCCTTCCAAGCCTGTTTCTTTTGTCTAATAGCCCTGTCTACCTCCTTGTTCCACCACCACGTTACTCTGGGTTGGGAGGGGACCTTACACCACCCACAAATCTGGTCGGTGGCTTTCAACAGGTTGTCCCGCAGAAATCTCCAATTGTCTTCCACGTTGTATGATGCTATATCCCCTTCTATTTCGTTAAATGCTTCAAGTAACTTGTCTCTAAGTCTCTGTCCGTTTGCAGGGTCTTTAAGCTTCCACACCCTTCTCCTCCAAGCCTGTCTAATTCTGGGCACTCATTTTGCCTTGATCCCAAAGTCGCTAACTACTAATCTATGTTGTGGGGTACATTCTTCGCCAGGGTAGGTTTTGGCATTTATAAGCCACCCTCTTTCCCTATTTCTGGCGAGGATGTAGTCGATTTGGCTAGAGTATCTGCCGATGTATGTATGTATCAGGGTTTTCCGAAAATCTACCAGGACTGTTAAACAGAAAATTCTATTTTACAAAACCATTATTTCGCTTAAAGAACCGCCCACCTATAATAAACGCCCATGGATGGTAATATGGAAGTAAAATATTTCACCTAGGAAAAACAAAGATATTTTCAAAAACCATATTTATTTCATACAATTCCATTGAACTTCTATTGTTGCAGTTATCAGATTGAAACAGCCTAAAAAGAAGTAGCATATTAAAAAATATTCTGCAGTTAAAAATGGATCTATTAGGAAATATTGAAAATTAAACTGTTGAAAACATGAGTAGAAGCCTTGTATGAACAAATAATGTCCTTGGGCATTTATAGTAGAATAATAACCGAATAGTTTCAAGTTAAATATCATGAATTTCTTCATTTGTTGCTTGGCCATAATTCACAGCAGAGCAAATTTCACTTACTTGTATCTCATCTTCTTATTCAATTTTGTAATTATGTGCATCTGGTGCATTTACTGCAAGGCCAGACAAAACAGCATGTAAGCGTGAGTTTAAGGGGGTTATGTTCTACAGTCTGTCCACAAGGAGCAATTCCAAAACATTCAAAAGAACACTTTATAGTTTCTTTATTTAAAGTGGCAACAGCTTGGGTCACAAAATTCACTATCTCTTGATAAGAAGGTTTTTGCAATATCCTTTATTTGTATACTCCTTTTTGCCATTTGAAAACCAATTCCCCCATTCAGCGTGAAAGGCTGTCTTGAAAGGTTCAATAACTGATACATCTAATGGCTGCAAATAAGATGTTTTCGGAGTTATAAGTTTGAGAATTGTATTCCTACATTTGAACACTTCTAGGAGCTCTGTTTTCTTGTGCAGTGAGCATTCATCCATGAATAGCACTGAGTTTTGAGCATGGAACAGTTGTGCTGTTCTCTGCCCAAACACTTTGTCAGCCTACAGCTGCATGAGTGATTGATCCCATTGATCTTTTGTTGGAGACTGTTAAGTAAATATTCTTTGGGACCTTGATTTTAGGCATATTTTTCAATCCTTTAACCCTTTCGTTACTATATTTCTGACCAAAATACACCCCTCATGAGTTTCAATTAAATTCTAAAATAATCATGAATTTAGACTAGTCTCATTAAACACCTGTAACTTTTTTATTTATCAACATATTAATGTGATATTTGGAACATAATTAAAGAAAGGGTTCTTAATCAATTCTATTGCATAATTTTTGTCTCTGGGGTACTGCTAGTGTCTCTCACATGTAAATATTGGTTCAGCTTCACAAATTGTACTCGTTCATAATACTGGAAATATAGTCATCGCCAAAAGGTTCCTGATCGCTCCAGTAATTTGTTATTCTGGGTAACTGTCTAATACCCATAATAATATTTATGGCAAAAAATGCCCGTATTTCATCTACAGTTGCAGGAAACCACAAGCTATCTTTTTTTCCGGTTTGTTTACAATCTGCGTAACGGTTTGTTTCCGCAGTAATCATTTCAAACAAGCATGAAAAAGAAGTCTAAAGGTTTCGCTTCCTGAGAAAGACTATGGGTAGACCCTGTTTCCTCATAAAAATTGTTAATAAAAATATTTTTTAAATCTTTTTCTGGTGTAAAATCATCCTCCCTGTCGCTGCTTTCAGTTTCGGATACAGAAATATCCGATTCATTATCGTTCACCACTTGCTTTTGTAGCTCATTCATTCTTTTCTTCGATATCTCCATATCTTCTGTTGAAAAACTTTCAAATTTGGAATCACTGCTTGATAGCATGAAACTCCTCTCCATCTTCAAAGTTGAAAAAAATTAACGCCACAAAAAATGTGGAAAAAATCTTCCAAAATTCACTGAGTTCAAATATCACGCCAAACAATGTCGGATACAATAACTCAACTGTTTGCAAAGTGAAACCAGGTGTTTTAACGAATGTACTAACGATATTTGGGTTCAAATATACATTTAAATAACAATGGGTACGCTCGGCCGGCTAAGTCTTATGAACCAAAAAAATTTTCAGCTGGCTACGGCCGGGTTAGTAACGAAAGGGTTAAGGATAATAATTGTTTTCAACACCTTTCTTGCAGCATTAACACACAACACAGCAGTAAAACGATCTTTGGTAGCACCACAGTGGCTAGCATCTACATTTTTATTGCCTGAAAAATCTATGGTTGTTGAACTCAACATGTCAATGTATACAGGTGTTTCATCCATATTATAAATCTGGTCAGCATCCTTATCTGCTGTTAATACTGGAATGCTATCTAGAGAGTCACTGGCGATTTGCGCCTTTTCTCCAAGTGTTATGTTGTTTGCTTGACCAACATATGTAATCTTTCTCACAGTCAGTTGATTCCGATTCATGAAATTGAAAATCCATTTATCAGAACAGTTAAAGCTGTTCATTCCAATTCCAAACCTCTTTACCAATTCAAAAGTATATTCCTGTAAACGGCGATAATTTACAATTATATTGTTTGCACGCTGAACAATCCACTCTAAGAACTCAATCTCTAGATCTCTATGTGCTGGTCTACTATCTGCAATTGATCTGTGCCTCCTCTTGTCTGACATATTGATTAACTCAGTTTCTTTTGTGCACCATTCTCTCAATTGTTTTCTACCAATACCTAAGTCTCTTGAGGCAGCAGATAACTTGTCAGAATGCTCTTTTACTCGTTTAATAGCACTCAATTTTTCACTAATGGGATACGACCGCTGAACACGTTTTGAGATATTTTCTGTCAACTCTATTATTAGGAATAAAAATCCTTTGAACTAAGTCTTAAGACTTAGAGCAAATGAACGTCTAAACAGAATGCAAATAAGAACACTAACTCTGTTTCAACTTTTAACCACAAATGACTGCCCATGGGCAATCTAATGGATGGGTGGATTTTCGGAAAACCCCGGTATATATATATATATATATATATATGCATATATACATATATGAATATACATGTATACATATATACATGTGTATATATGTGTATATATATATATATATATATATATACATACACAAACACACACTCAGAGAAGTTCAACTCAGGCAAACTATGATTGGTTTATACATATACAGATTTAACATGATAGAATTGTCTAAAACATATATTAATACATTCAGAATATAAAGATAGGGAAATATAAAAATATGCAAGGACAAATAAATATACTGTTTGAATGAACTCTAGAAATGATCATCGGAATACTTTATTTCTTTTAAATATGGTACCAAAAAACTATTTTTCAACATCCATTACTATCTCCATTCCATAATTTATTTTGAATTTTCAAAAGAAATGTCTTTCTATGTTTCATTATTCTTATCTATATTTTTATCTATACTCTATTATATTTATATATCTATATATTAATTGCCCTTACATAGTGTAAGCTATGGACACATAAGAGGTGCAGCAATATCAAAGGAAGGCTAACTGGGAACATAGTTTTTGTATGTGGCAAATGCTCAGGAGTAATTAACACTGAAAATGTGCAGAGAATAGCTTGTCACATTCCAGGGAGAAAAACTAGACATAGTTGATAGCTTCTGTTACCTAGGTGACCAAGTCAGTAGCAGGGGTGGATGCTCTGAAAGTGCAACTACTAGAATAAGAATAACCTGTGCAAAGTTCAGAGAGCTCTTACCTCTGCTGGTGACAAAGGGCCTCTCACTCAGATTAAAATGTAGACTGTATGAGGCATGTGTACGAACAGCCATGCTACATGGCAGTGAAACATGGGCTGTTAACTGTTGAGGACATGCGTAAGATTGAAGGGAATGAAGCCAGTATGCTCCGCTGGATGTGTAATACCAGTGTGCATACACGACAGAGTGTAAGCGCCCTGAGAGAAAAGTTGGACTTATGAAGCATCAGATGCAGTGTGCAAGAGAGATGACTGCGCTGTTATGGTCATGTGTTGCGAATGGATGAGGACAGCTGTGTGAAAAAGTGTCACACCCTAGCAGTTGAGGGAACCTGTGGAAAAGGTAGACCCAGGATGAGGTGGTGAAGCACGACCTTCGAACATTGAGCCTCACTGAGGTAATGATCAGTGACCGAGACATTTGGAGATATGCTGTGATTGAGAAGACTTGGCAAGCCAACTGAGACCATAACCCATGGCCTATGCCAGTGGTGTATAATCAGACCACTTATGAGTACCTTTCATTCATTGGACAATAAACTATGCTTGTGAAGACCTGTTAAGGCAAATCAAATCAAAATCGTTGACATGGCCGATGACAGCACCACCTGATTGGCACCGGTGTCAGTGCAATGTTAGAAGCACCATCCAAGCATGATTGCTGCAAGGGCTGCTGCCTGGCTCCTGTGCCGGTGGCATGTAAAAAGGATCATTTGAGCGTGATCGTTGCCAGAGTCACCTTACTGGATCCTGTGCTGGTGACATGTGAAAAACCACACTTGAGCGTGGTCTTTGCCAGTGCCGCAGACTGGCATGTAAAAAACACCATTTGAGCATGGTCGTTGCCAGTACCACTTGGCCCTCGTGCTGGTGGCATGTAAAACACACCCACTACACTCTCGGAGTGGTTGGTGTTAGGAAGGGCATCCAGCTGTAGAGACTTTGCCAGATCAGATTGGAGCCTGGTGCGGCCTTCTGGCTTGCCAGTCCTCAGTCAAACCGTCCAACCCATGAAAACATGGAAAGCAGACATTTAACGGCAATGATGTGTATATATATGTCTATCCTTTTCCAAATAAGTTTTATATATATACATATTCATACATCATCGACGATGATGTATGAATATGTATATATAAAACCTACTTGGAAAAGGATGCGTGGCGTTCAATCATATAATGATATAAATAATATATATACATGTAATTCTGATGTGACTCTCTATTCTTCCTATTACACTTTTGTTTTTTCTCTCTTTGTTTCTCTTATTCTTTTACCTCCTCTTCTTCCACTATTCTATCTATCCTCTTACTCTTTTGTTTTCTCCCTTCCTTTCACTTATTCTTTTGCTTCCTCATCTCCCACTATAGTGTACCAGCCCACTTCCTCCAAGATGTATGTGGAACCTTTTATAACTGTGAATGGTCAAAAGTTGAGACTGTACCTAGATTTACTTATTTAGGAAGTACCTTGAGCACTGCTGGTCTTGATGATGAAATTTCATACAGAATCAGCAGGGCTAGTAGTGCTTTTGGTAGGCTTGATGGGCGTCTGTGGAAACAACATATCTTCGCAAATTAAAGTTAAGGTATATAACACATGCGTCCTCCCATCTTTGCTATATGGAAGTGAGGCATGGGTTGTTTACCGTAGGCAGGTAAGGCAATTGGAATGATTTCATCAATACTGTCTGAGAAAAATTTGGGGGAGAAACTGGAAAATGGCCATAAGTAATGTGGAGGTGCTTCAGAGGAATGTCAGTAGAAGTATAGAGTCAATGATTTTGCAAGTTTGAGGTTGGGGGGACATTTGGTAAGGATAAGTGATGAGCGACTGCCCAAGCAGCTATTGTATGGTGAGCTGAAAGATGGCAGGAGACCAGTACATAAGCCTAAACGAAAGTTTAAGGATTGCTTTAAAAACGATCTAATACAGACAGGAATTGTAGCTGGTAGTTGGGAGAGGGAGGCACAAGACCGTGATGGACGGAGGAAGATGGTGCATGGTGGTTGTTCGCGAGAGTGAAGTATGAGAGAATTGGGAGGGGGCTTAGAAGGGTAGAACCTGTGAAAGTGATAGAGTTGCTTTTTATGTGTGTGGTTTACGGGCAAAGGTGTTTGAGTCTTGCAGGCCTGGTGAGCCATAAAAATTCTCACAGAAATCAACCCATGATAAACAATGATGTGGCTATTAAAATTCACAACAGAACATGTGTAAAATGTGGAAGGGCGTGCCTCTCA